>NW_027498245.1:45000-134477 GCF_021521415.1 Bidens hawaiensis | reverse complement strand
TCTTTCATGGTTTCGGTTTCGGTTTCTGGAGTGTTGAGCTGAATTTTGAGATTGTTGATTGGTGTTTATTGGTGGTGGTGGATCATTGTTTGGTGGATTCAATTCGGGTTGGAAAAACGATAATTTCGGGTGGTGGGTCTTGGTTTTGGTTCATGTTCTGACCATCCATGTCTGGATGTCTGATCTGAGCTCGGCTTCTGCCGAGCTATACGTTCAATCTCTGGCTCATAAATCAGTGGGAAATTTCTTCCTGAATAACGGGTGTGCATAAACCTGTTACCTGCACAAATAACACACCCCACGTAAAATGGGAAAATAAAACAAAACTAAAAATAAAAACAAAAACTAAATTAAAACTAAACTAAACAAAGAAATCAATTAATCATAAAAACACTAAGCGCACTAACTCCCCGACAACGGCGCCATTTTGATGACCGTCATTTGAGTCATGCAAAAACCTAATTAACCTAAGCAGCTAGGGTAAGTCAGGTACCCGTATCCACCAGGAGTATGTGGTCAGTGTGAAGTGAAATCAATTCCTAAACTTATGAAGTAATTCAATTAACTAAGTGCTGATCACACTAGCAAACAGTTTGTGTTTTATAATAAACGAACAATTAATCAAGTATTCAATCAATCAAACAAAGCAAATCACACCCCGGGAATCCAAGTAAGCAATCAAACAACAATCTCATGCAACTTAACAGATTAACTATCTTGTGTCAACTACAGACTGACTAACCGGTTAAACCTTAGGCATCCACGCTCGCTAACACACGGCACTGGTTATCAAACGGTCCCCCTGCCAGTGTGACTCAACTAAGGGCAAACGTATGCTTTATTGCAAGTAACAGGTCAAGCAATCCTATGAGCAATTATTATAGCAATCGACAAACTAATCGTTCTGATCGAAATAAACCTAAACCGACTGATTGTACGAACATACTAACATCAATACTCATAGATTAACATCAAAACAATTACAATTAGTTGTTTTAGTATATGAGAAATAAACTAAAAGATTACAAACTATACATCCCGGGTATGACTCGAAGGAACTTGCCGCGCATCGGCATCTCTCGGGCCCTCGGTTATGATCTGGTAGGCCATATATGATGCTTAGAGATGATTGGAATTGATGGGGGGCTTTCTCTTATGCTCTGAAAATCGCCTGGAAGCTGAAGAATGGTGTCTAGGGTCGTCCCAATGTGTTATATAATAAAATCCTAATTTTCACGATTCTGGGGACCATCACGTAGCGCGATGGCCTCCTCTCATGGTCCATCGCGCTACGGCGATGGACCAAAATTCAACGCAGTCTAAATTACAGGGCATCGCGTAGCGCGATGCTCCACCTACAACACCCATCGCGCTACGCGATGGGCCTCTTTTCTCAGCAACTTCGTTTAACTACCTTGGTAAGCGTGCTGGACATCCCGGGTCTTCATTCCATGCTCATACAGGTACAAATTAAGTGCGTTAAGTACCTGTGACCTAAAACACAATAAACATGTATGAAGTACCAAAGTTCCTAAAATAAACGAGTAAAACAAATACGTTAACCAAATAAATATGTACAAATAAACCGAACATCACAGACCAAATCTTACATTCCCCCTTGTGCGGTTTCCCGCACTTCTTGCAATTACCAACCGTCGCATCCCTCTTGAATTCTGAAGTCTCAGTCTTTACCTTCTTCTTTGATGAATTAAAATTGCTTCCCCCGGGCCGCTTACCGTACGAATTTGAGTTCCATGTCTTCCTAGTCTCGGTCGGCGGTAACTTCTCCCTCTGATCATACAATGTGCCTGCTAGGGTAACCACTGAGGTGAAATGAGCTCATGTCGGTGGTCACCACACCCCTACGAACATCCATCGGAAGACCCTTCACATACTTCTTAATCCTCTTAGCTTCAGGAGTAACCAGATTGGGACATAATCGAGCCATCTTATTAAACTTTGTGTATTACTCTGGATGCTTCATACTAACCCACCTCCAAGGTCAAGAATTCCTGTTCAATCTTATCCAATTCATGTGGAGGACAAAACTGATCAAGAACCAATTTCTTCAACTGATCCCACGTCATCCTCTTAATCGAACGATCACCCATAGCCTACGCCAGATTATCTCACCAACACAGTGCCTCGGAATGAAACGAGGTGGTAGCATAAATCACCATGTCATCCCTTTACATATACTAACTCTCAGAACGACCCTCCATCTCCCTTACCCACTGATGTGTTGCCAACGCATCCTTAGTACCATCGAAAGAAGGAGGATCACATTTCTTAAAGTCACCATACGAGGCAACCCCGAGTAGATACACTAATAGCACGAACTTCCCCTTCATCCTTACTCGGTACATAAACCTCTTCCTTATCCAAGCTCTTACCGACCAATGAATCCTCCATGTCTCTAATGACCTCAGCAACGATCTCGGGAACGGAGCTATGGAGAAACCTGATAAACATTGTCCTCGATTGCTGCGCGCATAGCAGGATCTAAGGTGGGGTTATCCCCCTCCTCGTGGATCGGGGTTTCTTCCTGCTGGGGAGTAGGATCTCACTCTCAGCTTCGGGCACGTGGCTTACGACCACGGCCACGAACACTAGAACCACCTCTCTTAGCTGCAACGAGTATTAACCATGACTTATCCCTACAAAGACTGAATTTTAACACGGTCAAGTGCAAGTGGCATTTAGAACATGTAAGGTAAGGGTAAACTGCTAATGACGTTGATCAGGTCTAATTAGTCATTTACTTTACCCCGCCCGTCCTAATCACCCCCTGCCCCTAACACGTTAGCATTCCTATCTAACACTTAAACAATTAATTACATACTGGAACTTTAAAATTCAAAGGAATGACTAACAATAAAAGTTACCTCTTGGCGTGCAGCTACTCGCGGTGGGCATACTAGTCTTTTCCTTTACAGTTTGAGTCCAAGCATTCGGGGATGCTCGGATCCCTCGAACCATGGCTCTGATACCAACTTGTTAGACCTCGAATCCCGGGAATCCTACAGTTGGTATTCATACAAAATACTTTCAAATATACTTAAACTCAAAAACAGTTCATTCTATTAAAGTAACCAATTCAGAGTATTATTCAGCAGAAAATCATAATTAATAAAACAAGTTCCCAAAACCCCGGGAATTATGCCAAAAACCGAAACATCAATGTATTAAATAAATTTTAAAAAAAGTGTTTATCATTAAAACTTCAGACTAAGTATGCCCTCCACCATCCAAGTAGCCTCGTGCACGTCCAAGCGGAAACGCATCCTCCTTCTAACCTGAAACTCACACTAAACACACACACAAAGTCAGCTTGAGCTGAGTGAGTTCAAGTTTTAATAATTGACATCTAAAATAATAATAATCATCATAATCATTCCAAGAGTTTTAAAATAAACGGGATAGAACAGTTAGGCCATCATCATCAGTAATAATCATACTTATATATATATATACACACACACACATCCATATAGTTATATCCCTATAGATATCATCCAATTATAAACATCAGGGTTGAGCACACGTACAACCAAAACACCTAACATCTCATCCAACGTATGCAAACACAAAGTAGGCATACCTCAACATCCTTAGTCGATAACGACTAATAAACATCGCCAATTATTGGCCATACAATACTACATACAAGCATACAATAATATCACCTCAAGGCCTACCCTATACAAGTAAGCCCATACAAAATAATTTAGATGGTTCATCAAGCAAAATTGCTTAGGTGTGCATGCTGGCCCAAAAACTTAAAAAGAGCAAAAAGGGGCATTATAAACTCACCTGACATAGGGCACGGGTTCACCACAAGGTAGAGAACCCCTATGTCAGGTGTTGTATGTAAACCGACAGACTTGGGGAAACGTAGAACTAACCTTCAATTGAAGTTTTAAACCTTAATCTTGGCTGCACAAAAGAAAATCGAAGGTGGGAGGGGGCTTGCTTCTGCCGATCGGATTGCTAGAGGGGGCTAGGGTTTTTTTTTATGATATAATAAAACATGTTCCACACTATGCCCTCCAATTTAAAGATTATGACAACTTGAGAGAAAAGTTTAAATAACTTAACGTACCAGAAGGATGATAAGGTCGTCGAGGAATGACGGATAACTCCCGAGGATTATACATACTTTACAAGTTTTAAACCATGGAACCAAAAATTAACGGGCGTTACATTAAATCAAGTTAGGGTTATTGATTAGCAGATAGAGACGACCCGCAAGCATATACTAATTACCTGTTTCGGAATTGGATTGAGGGAGATCAGCCGTTTAGGGTTTCTGGCCAAACTAAGATCAGTACAGGTATTGACGGCTTCGTATAGTGTAAATAGATTGGGGTTTAGGTTCGCGAGATTGAGTGGATTGTGTGAGCGAGTTTAATTGAGTTTTCATCGTGTTTATATAGTGTTTTAGAGGTCGGTTAAGCCGTGATTCGTTTAGGTCCATTAGCTGTTCGTTTTGATTCACTTGCCATGCTTAATATGTCAGTGTGTGCGATTTTGGTTAACAAAAGATTTAGTGAGATCGATTTTTGATTAAACCTGAGAATTAAGGCTCAAGAAATGGAGGAGGGGGGGGGGGTATTCGTCAGTGAAGAGGGGAAGGAGAAGAAAAGGGAATATTTTATTATTATAATAATTTGAATATCATTTGCGGATTGGCCCTTGAACTTTAGAGATCGGTGCACAAGGTAAATTGTGAGTTTAAAGGGGGCTTATTGCACGTTCTTGATAGTTTAAAAGGAATAATTAAATAAAAGAAATCTTTTATTAATAATTTTAACCGACTACGAAACGGGTCGGGTACAAAACATGAAACAAAAAAAACTGAAATGTTACAGCATTCCCTACTTTTGGAAATTTCGTCCCGAAATTAAAGATTAAGCCATAACGAAGAGGTGCGGGTACTTGGCTTCCATTTGGTCTTCCCGTTCCCAAGTGAACTCGAGACCACGTTTGGATTCCCAACGAACTTTGACAAGCGGAATGCGGCTACACTTTGTTTCTTTCTCCATACGATCCATGATTTCAACGGGTTTCTCGATCGTGCGCATAGATTCATCAAGTTGGGCTATATTTTGTGGTTTATGCTTGTATTTTTGGGCTTAGGTTAGGTGTATTATGTAAACCGAGAACCTTATGGTTCTCGATGGGCTTTGGGCTTTAGTTGGGCTGGTATGTTGGCTACCCTATTTATAGATATCTTGTATAGGGTTTAGGGGTGGTTGGCGTGTGTTATTTTGGCCGTCTAGTATCATAGATACATTAGACGAGTATTGTAAACATTGTGCTTAAGCACCCGACGTTAATTATAACGTATGTTTTGAAGCAATATTTTGAGTTCTTTATACTTATTCTTGTATCATCTTGTGTTGGATTTCCGCACCAACATTAAGATCAGTTGATATCGTATTGAAAGATCCTCAACGGGACTTACAATTGGTATCAGAGCCTTAGACCTATGTAGGCTCGTTATTGTGATATCAACAGATTCAAGAGTTATTCGTTTGGTGGTGTTTGGTGATTCTCCGGCGAGTTTACCAATCGGAGAAGAAAAGAGATTTATTTTGGATAGAGATATGGCTAATCTGTAAACAAATTTGAATCCCGTAATTCACGGAATTCAGTTGGTTGCTAATCTTATTCCATAATTCAGTTCTCGGGTGATTTTGGCAGTTCTCGGCTTCTAAGCAAGGGTTTTCGGCGTAACATCAGTGTCTTCGGTCGAGAAATAGTATTCTCGGTGATTATCGGTCAAATCTTGCAGTTTTCGGTCAACATTTGTAGTATTTGGTTGAAGCTTGTTTTCGGTCAGAAACCGAACCGAGAACCTAGTTGGACCTGATTAATAATTTTTTTATAAAATGGAACAGTTAACCAACAGTAATGTGTCATCAAATGCTTCACTCCATCAAGAACTAGATTCCATAATGGGGACGACCACTCGTGTGCCTCGTCTACTATCACATGAGGGATTCAATGAGTGGAAATTTCGATTCGAGATGTATGTTAAGATGAAAGATGCTAAGATCTGGATAAACATATTTAGAGGACCCCAAATCATCACGTATCAACATGAGAATTCAACTGAAGTTGTTGTGAAGCCTGTTGCAATGTATGATGATGATGATCTTGCTAAAGTTGAAGAGGATGAAAAGGCCTTACAACCTTAACTATGGCTCTCTCACCTGAGATTGCTTTAAGTTTTAGAGAACTTCAATCTGCTAAGGAGTTGTGGGAGGCGTTAATTGAAGTGTATGAAGGAAATGAAGACATGAAGAGAAGTCGCCAAGATTTGCTGCGACAGAAATTCAATATGTTCAATAATGTGTTGGGAGAATCGTTGGAAACACAACTTCAAAGATTCATAGCTCTTGTGACTGAGATGAGATCCACAAGCATCTATCTGGCAACATCTGAGATAAACAACAAGTTGGAGAACTCATTGCCCAAAAGCTGGGATATGAATGTTGCGGTTATCAAGAAGACAAAAGATCTCAATAGGATGTCTATCTCTGAGATGATGGTCGCCATTAAGGCATGTGACATGGATGACAAGCAACGTGCAATAAACCATGCAAACTCCTACAGTGCTGCTGGTTACAACGTCGCTTCCAACAATGCCCTTATCTCACAAGACATCTTGTCTATGTTTAAAGCCACTCAGCAACTTCCACCTCAAGGAAACTTCCAAATGTTCAAGTCCACTCAGAGCTAACTGTCTTCCATCCCATCTCAACCAGCTCCAGTTTTCTTCACTAAACCTGCTCAAAGTGGTCAACCTCAATCATCTGGTGCTGCTCCCAATCAGAATTCCAATCAGATTCCCTCTATCCCAAAGGAAACTCAAGAGAACATAGCTTTAATGGCGGGATTCATGAAATGCTACAATGCATTCCTGGTTAGAGATTTGGTTCAACCTGTAGTTGCTGATGAGCTTGATCAAATCCATCCAGATGATGTTGAAGAAATGGATATCACTTGGCAAATCACCATGGCAATGTTTCGGGCCAAGAAGTTCACTAAGAGAACGGGAAGGAACAATTGGAATATGCCAAACAACCAGAAGGTGGGTTTTAACAAGGATACTCTGAGATGCTACAACTGTCACGAGCCGAGTCATTTTGCTCGTGAATGTACCAACCCAGCAAAGGAAGGAAAACCAAAAGGGCGTTGGTTCCAGTGGGAAATGTTAGAGGAGAAGTTGGGGGGAGCTCGGGAAATGGTGAAAGAGGTTTGGTTTTGCTCAACAATTTTCTTGGGATGATCAGATGGCTGCTCTCAACATTGGCAATCAGACTGCCAATTATGCTCACGTTGAGAATGCTGAGGAAGAACATGCTGCTGAGGAGCAGATCAGGGAACTTCAATTTACGTTCATGGCCTTCACTTCTTCCAGCTCATCTGAGGTAAATTTTCAACCATGCTCTCAAGATTGTTTTGATAAAATTAATTTATACAAACTCCACAATGATAACTTGCTTAGAGATATGGAGAGAGTGAAATCTGAAAACTTTAAACTTAAGAAAAATGAAAAAGCCTTTTTAGATAAAATTGAAGCAAATCAAAAGGATTTTTCTAAGCTTAACTCTGAATTCAGCATAAAGTATTGTCACCATCTAGATGCCAAGCAGGAGATTGCTGAATTAACCGCTAAACTGGAAGCCTCCAAAACTGAAATTTTGAATTTAACTGCTAAATTTGAAAGAGCTGAGCTTGATTTTAAAAAATTCGAGGGTTCCAGTAAAATAGTTAGCTCAATGATTGATAATCAGCTATGGTGGAAAGAAAACGAAGGTAAGGGTATAGGTTATAGTCAGGTACCCCCACCTTACAATAGCAACTATGTTCAACTTCCTGTCACCAAAGAACAGGAAGAAAAGGTACAGGGCATGAAGTACGGTAAACAAGATAAGAATGACAAGTCTGATCTTGTGAATACAAATGTATCCACTTCAGGAATGAACGATTCTAACGTGTTTACTTCATGTGCAGAGAAAGTAGTTGTTGAGAATTGGACTGATGAGGATGATGACTCTTGTGTTTCGTTTAATAAAGACATTAACTCTGATGTTTCTTTAAAATTGCCTGTTTTGAATTATGTTATGTTGTCGGTTTGTGTGGGCTCTGGTGTTAAGGCCAAACACAATTGTGTGGTTGATTCTGTTAAAACTGTGAAATCTGATGATGTGGGTTTTGATAAGAAAACTAAAAATAAAAGCTTAACTAAAAACTGCTCACCACCCAAGTTCATTAAAGAGGGATGGTCAAATGAACTAAAGGGGTCGAACCGGACAATATGTCAAACGATAGATATCAAGCTAAACGTACTGACCCACACAATAGGTCAAGAGAAAAGGTTCACCATAATGATTTTTATGTAAAACGTCAAACTTGTTTTAACTGTGAGATTCCTGGTCATATTGCTAGAAACTGTCCACATCGTCCATATGTGACTTACTATTGATTTTACCAGAGGAATATGCCTCGTGATACCTATCAACGAAATTTTTGGTATCACATGGCAAATCCTTCTGGTGGTGATTGGAACAGAAACAAAACTGGTAGGTTTAGTCCTCATCAGACCAAGCCTAACATGTCTAGTAAAAGGAAAAGAAACTATGTTTCTACTTCAAAAACGAATTCGATTTCTAAGCCTCGGCCTGTCGTGAGAACAAATTCATTTGTTCCCTCTACACGCAAACCAGAGATTGAACTATCCATTCATACAAACAACATTAAATCTTTCAACGGTAAATATAAATGGATGCCTAAGTCTCCGGTAAAGAAGGTTTCTTCTTCCATTTTAGATAATCAAGAAGATATGTCATGGCAGCCCGTAACCAGGGTAGACAAGTCAGGAATACCCAGTGTCACTATGGACTGGGTGCCAAAATCTAATTAATCCCGCACTTTGTGCAGGAGCAGCTATGGAGGAATATCATCAGACCTTGGTATGTTGATAGTGGCTGTTCCAGGCACATGACAGGAGACATTTCCCAGCTACACGACATTCAAACTTTTAATGGTGGGTATGTGTCCTTTGCGGGTGGAGAAAAAGGGAAGATCACACAAAAGGGTAATGTAAGTAACGGTGTTATTAAATTTGAGAATGTTAATTTTGTTCCAGAGCTGAAGCATAGTTTGTTGAGCGTGTCACAAATCTGTGATAAAGGGTTTTCAACTCATTTTACTAAAAGGGAGTGTTTAATTTTGAAACCGGGTATCATTATACCTGAAGACTGGATTCTTGTTCGATCACAAAGAAAAGATAATGCTTACGTGATCGACATGAACAAAAATGTTCCTGATGAAATAACCTGTTTGTTCTCAAAAGTGTCTGAACATAATGCAATGCTTTGAATTTCAAGATTCCACGAGTGCCGCCACTCCAATGGCAGAAAGGCCTCTTCTGACGTCTGATCCTGAAGGGAGTCCCGTAGTTCAAACGTACTATCGATCGATGATCGGGTCTCTGATGTATTTCACCGCCAGTCGTCCAGACATCATGTTTGCAGTCTATCAATGTACTCGCTTCCAGGCTAATCCTAAACTCTCTCATTTAATTGCTGTTAAACGTATATTTAGATATCTGAAGGGACAACCGAAGTTAGGTCTTTGGTATCCCAAAAACTCAGAATTTGATCTTTATGCTTTTGCTGATAACAATTATGGTGGAGATGACATTGACAAGAAATCCACATCTGCCGGCTGCCAGTTTCTAAGAGATCGTCTCTTTTCATGGCAGTGCAAGAAACAATAAACGGTGTCCACTTCGACTGCCGAGGCGGAGTATGTTGCTGCGTCAACTTGCTGTTCACAGGTTATCTGGATGCAACATCAATTGCTGGATTACGGTTTGGAATTTCTTAACACTCTCATAGTTTGTGATAATGATGCTGCTATTGCAATTGTTAAAAATCCCGTTCAGCATTCAAAAACCAAGCACATTGACATCAAGGTCCATTTTATTCGTGACTGTTACGACCAGAAACTGATTCAACTTGAAAGGTCCACACTGATAATAATGTGGTGGACCTATTTACAAAACCGGTCGGAATAGCCAGATTTAATGTGCTTGTTGGATTTCTTAAGATGCTGCGTTTTGATGACTGTGACATTCGTGACAAAACCGGATTCACCTTAGTACTTACAAACTCGAATAAGCGTTAAACCACTTATTGCATAACAAGCAAACGAATAACTGAACGGGTCTGGTTATGAACCAGATATCCTGAGGGGCCATCTATAAGTGATATACGTTTAATATAAGCTAAAATATTAGCAATAAGGCCTTATTTCGATAGCAAACAAGTTAAACGAAAACATGCTCGTTTAACTACCCGCTATAGACTTAAACGCGAAAGATAGTTACAAACCAAGTATTGTATCATCCGTTAAGCCGAAAAAGACTTACCAAACACTTAGTTGAAATGTTTTAAGCGATCCGTGAAAATATTTTCGATTTTTACAAACATATAGTATGTTTTTATAATTTTACACAAAACTAGCCGAAAAACACTCGTTTTCGTACTGTTTAATGCACCCGATAAGTTTTTCGCGCCAAAAACTAAACCCGAACTAAATTTGGACCTGTGCTTTCGCATTTGGGCCTTTAGAATCAGATTAATGGGCCAAATTGGGCCCAAGGGAGCCCAATCCGGTCGCAAAGGAGGGTACCCCACCCCCATTTTATTGTATAACTTGTTGTGTAAGACTCCTAAGCACATCATTTTCAACCCACATCATCTCCAAAGCAGCTCCAACTTCTGCTCTATCAACTCTCCATCAAAACCCTAGGTATTTTGATCATTAAATCATTTTTAACTTGATTTCATTAAGTTTAATAACATATAAACATGTTTTAATTGTTAACAATCATAGTTAGCCATGTAAAACCCTCAAAAATCATTCAAAAATATTCTTTGATGCTAAACCTAGTTTTAAATCAGAATCATGATCTTTTTTGGCCATAAACATGGATTAAAGGGTTAAAACGACATTTTTACGGTTCAAAAGTTCGTTTTTGTGCACTAGCCGAAACCCTAACTCAAGGGCTGTTATGTTGATTAAAAATTTCTTGGTTTGTGAAAAAGGATTTTTCTCTAGCCTACATAGGAGCACAAGAGCTTGAAAAGTTGATTAGAAAGGCGGAAACGAACCAAAACCACTAAGGTAATGCCGAAACACTCGCTTACTTAAGGTTGTGATGTGCATATTTTTAGGTCTTGAAATTTTATAAAGACATCAGGGACCATATCATTGAGTCCCTGTTCAAATTTGGTAATTTTTCAACCATCCGAGATTATTTGGCGAATTTATTACCGAATTGGGATGTTTATTTGGGAAAAATAGTTAAAATGCTTGAAAAATTATCAAATTTTGTGGGAAACTCAGATTTGATAAATTTTTATGACATATAAAATTTTGGATCATTTGGAAAAGTTTAAGGGTGTTTTGTGCATATGCGTTCGTATGAATTTTTATAGCCGAATTTGGGCCGAAAAGAATATTGAACAAGCTTATTGCATTCTGGAATTGATACAGGTTTTTTTGGGACATAATTTTATTATTCAGGAATTTTTATGGAATTTTTGGAAATCGTTTGGGATAGACGGACGATTTTCAGGCGAAATATAGCTGATAAAATGAATTTTTATAAAATATTAAATCAGTAAATAATTCCAAAAATATTTTTATCAAAATCTACATATTTTATTTGATAAGTGGCTAAATTTTGATAATTTAATGATTAATGGTTAATTAATTATGCTAATTTGAAGATTAAACAAATTCAATTTTAATAAAAACCGGCAAGTTCGCGATTAACGAACCTGCGGGAATATCAAAACACCAAGAGTGATCAAAAATCATATTTTTTGGATTAATTAAGTAAAAACGAACCTTTCTATGAGAAACCTGAACAATCTGGATAGATTGTGCGCGTTTCTTCTCAAATCAAACTGAATAAACGGAAACGGGCCCCGTAGCTAATCCGGGACCCCAATATGTGATCTTTCTTTATAACTTAATCATTTTATTAACCAATACATTTACCCAAGATTATTTCCCCATAACTGTTTTCTGAACGCGTAAACGAACAACTTGGCCCAACTGGAAAAACGGGAAACTGAGCCAAGTTCGGTTTTAAGTATCAGACATTGAACAATGTCACAACCTAAGCCTATTGCCACGTTCTGGGCGTTCCAGCTATACCCAGATTAGATATACAGCCCAGTTTAGTACTGAGATTATAATAATATTAAAATATTAATATTATTATAATATGAACTACATGGATTAAGTGATAGCAAGGGAAACGAACCCCGAGCTGACCTCGTACTAAGTGCCTACAAAACCGTGAGTTTCATGACCCCTCTTTTAAAACTGTTTACAAACCTTTGGGGTGAAAAGCGTGTTTATATACATTATCTATCAGAAAACGGTTTAGGATATAGATTATCTGAACATGTATATATGAAAAGTTCCTACAACCATAATGATTAACTACGTGCTGGTGAAAGGTGATTATTATCATTGATCGGTATATTAAGTGGAGATAGTACGAATGACAAAACATAATGAAATTACACGTGACAACATGTTTATACAAACACGTCATGTAATGTTAAACATAACTAATTTGGGAATAATGTGGTCTGTAGTGGCCATGGGGCTATTTTGGGTGAAGGGGGGGCCACAATAGTACTAAACTAAAGTTGAGTATGGTCTATGAGCCAAGTTTTGCTGCAACTTATTAAACGAAATAACTTGATTATGACATGAGTGTTAAGAAAATATTATGATTATATATGTTGTGGGCGGAAAGGGGGCCACAGTGATTAGTAATACGTGATAAATACTATATATATGTGTGGGTGTATTGTGTGTGTGTATATATATATATATACATTCTATGTGGATAGGCGTTGGAAATTCTATGTGTAGAAAATAATAATTGTTTGTGTATACAATGTGTAATGTTTGAGTTTACGTGAAACCATTGTGGTCAGAAGAGGGACCATAGTGGTGATTTTACGTGGAACTGTTGTTGGCGGAAAGGGGGCCACATTGGTTGATTTTATTTGGAAAATGAAGGCACGAAGTACGAATGAGCAGTCACGATTTTATCGTAGTTTCAAACTCTATCATAAACTTATACACATACATATCGGTATACAAAGACGTAGATATACATATATAAATGTAAATACATTTTCTTATATACGTGTGTACATACAAACTATGACTGTATGGTGCGCAGAAATAATTTCGTTAAAACTTATGAAACTCACAAACTATTCGTAGTTGACCTGTTTTAACATGCTTTTCAGGTAATCAGATATGAGAAGTAATTTCCTGTGCGTTACGCGTCTGATTGGTGATTGATGTCGTGGGCATTTGAGTTAGAAGTAAAGTAATTGAAGAACCGGTTTGATTGTATCACCTAGTTTGTAAAAGATGTTAGAACGATGTAATATTTTGTAAATTAGTTAGTAATGTTTCTTTATGAACAATGTATTTGATACCACTTGTATCTGTTGCATTTCCATTTTACACTTCCGCAATTCGCTTAACGGGGTGTGACAATGACTGAGTATTTTTGAGGTGTAAATTGTGTACATAAATTTTTTTCTTCATGTCATAATTTCTGTACAAATTTAGGGGGAGAAAAAGAAAAATACAAAAAAAGTGTGTGTGTGTGTGTGTGTGTCTAATTAAAAATTTAAAAATAAAATTTTGTTCCTTTGCTTAAAATGCCGGCCACTCAAGTTCAACGGACATATTTCATATGTTTGGTCCTGTCATCAATGTTTGACTCTAGGGATAGCCATTAACCTTAGGACTGAAAGTGACCGGGGCGACTGAAGCAAAAAAAAAATGTTTTTGATTTAACTATCCCTTTAAATTCCCTCACTGAAAGTTATGTCGGCCGCCTAAAGTTTGAAGGACACATTTTATTATGTGTTTGGTCCTATCGTCTACCTGTAGGCACATAGGATGGCCTTTCACCTTAAAACTGAGGGCAGCTAGGGTGATTGAGTTTAAATCGTCTTCGGGGTATCATCTGGGAAATGATATTAATATTCATCTAAAAGCTTTTCAAAAGCTTAAAGTATTTTCAAATGAAATTGATCCAACCTTTGAGAAATAATAGATAGAGTGATTTTGAGTGCCTATCGTGTGAAGTTATTAGGCTAAAAACGCTTTTGATTAATCATTGATGTGTATGGTAGCTTTCCATGATAATTAAAAGTTCGAAGTGATATAAACTAAATCTGCTAAACTTATTGTGGAGAGTCATTTTGAAGATATTTGTATGTCCCTAGATACATCTCTCCGAATGATAGGCAGAAAAGCAATTACCCAATCATACACGAGCCCGTTAGTGTCTTGATCGCCAAAAAGATTATATTTCATTTTTGTTAAAAAAAAATTATCATAAAAATTGTTTTCTAAAAGCTTAAAGGGGTCTTAGAGAACTACAGGGGTGGGGCATTCAAATAAGTCCTAAACATCCTGAATGTAAGGCTTGTAAGTCCGGATTGCATGTAAGTCCA
This sequence comes from Bidens hawaiensis, assembly GCF_021521415.1. Lineage (NCBI taxonomy): Eukaryota > Viridiplantae > Streptophyta > Magnoliopsida > Asterales > Asteraceae > Bidens > Bidens hawaiensis. The sequence continues at coordinate 119,886 of NW_027498245.1, read as the reverse complement.
ACGTTCAACCTTAAAGCTTAAAGTTATTTTGTATAGACGAAAGTATTTTAATCAAGTACTAGGGGGTATGATCTGGGGAAAGCCAAATACGCCTTGAGAATAGATAAGGGGCATCAGAGGTCCATAAGTGATGTCCATGTAAGCTTTATGCTAATCGAATATAATCATATCACTGGCGCAATGAAAATCATGAAAAAAATTACCTGCTATCAACCTTTTCACTATGTCACAATAATGCTGAAAATGAATCATTGTGAAAGTACCTTAATTAATATGATTTCATGTTCGGATCTTTTCATAAAATGGTGGTTCGTTTTTAAATAGCTGAAATTTGATCCCAATATATGTTGATTTTCTAAAGACTGGATAGGTAAATTTTGATTTGGTTTAAGTTTTATTTTAATCTTCCTATTTTTTAATTTTGTTTTTTACCTCATGTTTACTCGTGTCAAAACAAATGTTTTAAGAAATCGTTTTCACATGAATCGGGTTATTTTTTCAAAATGCACTGACATATATTTTGTGTCTAAGAATAACCGTTCTCGGTTAGTTCAAAATAACTGTTCTCGGTTATACATGTTCTTGGTCTATCTGTTCTCGGCTCATCTGTTTTTACGGCTCAAATGGAGGCGTCTTGGGAGTTTAAAAGGCACTCATTACCTTTGGTTTATTACTCCTGATTTGTGTATCTTCCAATAACTTCTAAAATCTTCCCACATCATATCCATCAAGTTCTCTCTCATCTACTCGTCGCCATCAGTATGGATGAAAGATTTACTGTGATGATTAATTGGAATATTAGATACAATCGGTTCATGAGTTCGTTACAGGTTTGGTCTTCAATGGTGATTGGTAATATGGAGATGACAATGAATAGTGTTCTCAAGTTTTCGGTGTGGACTGACCAGATTATTCTGATCAATCAAAGAGATCTTCGGCTCAATGATGCTGTGAAGAATTCTCGGTCAAACCATGATCGAGGAATTGTTGGTTCTACCAAAGATACATCGTGTTTGACTTTTCTGTGTCAATCAAGCCTAATATTTGCTTCTATTCCTGATGACGAACATCATGTTTATCTATTTCAAACGGATAGTAGCATGACATGTGCTGGATTACTAGCCAGGTTTTAAATAAAGGCCCTAAATAAGACACTGAACCTCCAAGTGTTTATTTAGATGCCACAGTATATACGCCGAAAGGCCTCAATGAAGATATAGATGTACGCTGATCGTCTACAGCAGAAGCAATTTTGATCAAGCAGTAAACCAATGGGAGAATGTTGGGCTATATTTTGTGGTTTATGCTTGTATTTTTGGGCTTAGGTTAGGTGTATTATGTAAACCGAGAACCTTATGGTTCTCGGTGGGCTTTGGGCTTTTGTTGGGCTGGTATGTTGGCTACCCTATTTATAGATATCTTGTATAGGGTTTAGGGTGGTTGGCATGTGTGATTTTGGCCGTCTAGTATCATAGATACATTAGACGAGTATTATAAACATTGTGCTTAAGCACCCAACGTTAATCATAACGTGTGTTTTGAAGCAATCTTTTGAGTTCTTTATACTTATTCTTGTATCATCTTGTGTTGGATTTCCGCACCAACATTAAGATCAGTTGATGTCATATTGAAAGATCCTCCACGGGAGTTAGACATCAACTTGTACTTCATCAAGGGGTATGTGGAGATTCCCCTCGGCCAAGCACTTCTTGAGATTGGAAATGTGAAAAGTTGGATGAACATTGGAGAGCTCTTCGGGATAATCGAGGCGATATGCAACTCTTTCAATAATTTCAAACGGGCCAACAAAACGAGGAGATAGCTTATTCCTTTTACCATATCGAACCACTCCCTTCCAAGGAGATACTTTGAGGAGAACTCGGTCACCAACGTTAAACTCGAGAGATTTACGACGCTTGTCGGCGTAGCTCTTTTGACGGCTACGAGTGGCAAGAAGATTTTGACGAATAAGAGCAATTCGGTCGGAAGTTTCTTGAACAAACTCGGGACCGATGATTTGCGATTCACCAATCTCGTTCCAACAAATCGGGAAACGACATTTTCGGCCATAGAGAGCTTCAAAGGGTGCCATGCCAATGCTAGTGTGAAAACTATTATTATAGGAAAACTCAACAAGTGGTAAGTGAGTATCCCAATTTCCACCAAAATCTAGCACACAGGAGCGGAGCATATCTTCGAGCGTTTGAATCGTTCGCTTGGATTGACCATCAGTTTGCGGGTGATAAGCAGTGCTTAGATCAATACGGGTACCCAAGGTGATTTGCAATGAATTCCAAAAATGAGAGGTAAACCGACCATCACGATCGGAGATAATGGTCAACGGTGTTCCAGGGCGGCAAATGATGTTCTTGACATAGAGTTTAGCTAGTTGACTCACGGAGAATTTTTCTCGAATGGGTATGAAATGAGCCGACTTGGTCAACCGATCAATAATTACCCGAATACTATCGTTGCGGCTTTGAGTACTGGGGAGTTTCGTGACAAAATCCATAGCTATGTCCTCCCATTTCCAAACGAAGATCGGTGGTTGCTCGAGCAAGCCAAACGGCTTTTGATGCTCGGCTTTGACCTTAGAACAAGTGAGGCATTTGGATACATATACCGCAATATCTTTCTTCATTCCCAGCCACCAAAACATGGGATGAAGATCGGCATAATTTTATCGGCACCGGGATGAATCGAGTGTCGTGACTTATGAGCTTCATCAAGGATGAACGTGCTAATACCATCACGATCGGGAACCCATAAACGGTTCAGATAATAAAGTAAACCGTTACGTTTGGTTTCAAGTTGGAGTTCGGCGCCACACGATATCTCATTGTATAAACTTCCTTCGTTGACGGAGACGTGTGGGCGTCGAAGATGCGGTATTGAAGGTCGGACTGAATGGTGACACAGTTGAGCAAGACAGATTTAATGTGACTCTGACGACTAAGAGCATCGGCCACGACATTTGCTTTCCCGGGGTGGTAGCGAATCTCGCAATCGTAATCGCTTAACAATTCGGCCCATCGTCTTTGTCTCATGTTGAGCTCCTTTTGGTCGTATATGTGTTGTAAACTTTTATGATCGGTGAAAACCACACATTTCGTTCCATAAAGATAGTGTCTCCAAATTTTCAAGGCAAACACCACCGCACCTAGTTCGAGATCGTGCGTCGTGTAATTTTTCTCGTGAACCTTAAGTTGACGCGAAGCGTAAGCAATGACCTTGTCTCGTTGCATAAGAACACAACCGAGACCTTGGATAGAAGCATAACAAAATACGACAAAATCATCATTGCCCTAGGGAAGAGCAAGGATAGGAGCATTGCAAAGCATGTCCTTTAGTATTTGAAACGCTTTTTCTTGATCGGGACCTCATTCATAAACCTTCCCTTTGTGGGTTAGTGCGGTAAGGGGTGAAGCATTTTTTGAAAAGTTGCGGATGAAACGACGGTAATATCCCGCTAAACCAAGAAATGAGCGAACCTCCGTTGGAAAGGATGGGGTTTCCAATTTTTAACAGCCTCGATTTTAGCGGAGTCAACGTGAATACCATTGTCGTTGACGATGTGGTCCAAGAATTGAATTTGCTTGAGCCAAAATTCGCATTTGGAGAATTTAGCATAAAGTTGTTCTTTTCGCAACAAGTCGAGAATAGCGCGCAAATGATCTTTATGTTCGTCCTCAAATTTAGAATATATCAAGATGTCATCGATGAAAACAATCACAAACTTGTCGAGGTAGGGTTTACAAACGCGATTCATAAGATCCATGAAAACGGCGGGAGCATTAGTCAACCCAAAAGGCATAACTCGGAATTCAAAGTGCCCATAACGAGTACGGAAGGCGGTCTTGGGTATGTCATCCTCGTGGACATGAAGTTGGTGATACCCCGAACGAAGATCAATCTTGGAGAAACAAGCGGATCCTTGGAGTTGATCAAAGAGATCATCGATGCGCGGAAGTGGATAGCGGTTCTTGATAGTAAGCTTATTGAGCTCACGGTAATCAATACACATACGAATAGTACCATCCTTCTTCTTGACAAACAAAACGGGTGCGTCCCATGGAGACGAACTCGGGCGAATGAAACCCTTGTCCGTGAGTTCTTGGATTTGATTGGAGAGTTCTTGCATCTCGGAGGGTGCAAGACGGTACGGTGCTTTGGCTACGGGGTTTGCTCCGGGTACAAGATCAATACGGAACTCCACTTGACTTATGGGAGGGAGTCCAGAAACGTTTTCGGGAAATACTTTGGGGAAATCGTGAACAATCGGGATGTCGGAAAGTTGCTTTTCTTCGTGGGCCTTTGTAGTGACATGGGCTAAGAAAGCGACATACTTCTTGCACAAATAACGTTGGGCTTCAAGGCACGACATGAGGTTTAGCTTTGAGAATGGTCTTTCTCCGGCGACGTTTAGAATCACGCCTCCTTCGATAGGGATATGAATAATCTTCTCGAAACATAGAATTTCAGCATGGTGTAGAGAGAGCCAATCCATGCCAATGATGACGTCGAAGCTACCCATTTGCATCGGAATGAGATCAATCGAGAACTTTTGCCCATTAAGGGTGAGCGTGCAATTGCAGACGACAGAGTCAATAACGATCGAACTACCGTTAGCTATATCTACCGTGAAGGGTTTAGACAATTTACTATGGGGGACATCAAGTATGTACTCAAAATCAAAGGAAATGAAACTCCTATCGGCTCCCGAATCAAATAATACCGATGCATGATGCTTGTTAACTAGAAACGTACCGTTCACCACATCGTTTGAGTTTCGGGCTTGGTGCGCATTGATGGTGAAGGCTCTCCCTTGAGTTCCTTGAGGTACTAGGGTTTGAGATGTTGAAGCTTGAGGGATCGGAGCTTGGTAGGCTTGCATGAGCATGGGTTGAGCTTGAGGGTTTTGAGGAGGCATGAGTTGGGGTAATTGAGATTGGTAAGTTTAAACTTGGTAGGCTTGAGAGGTGTAGTAGGTTTGTGGGGCAACGTAGGCTTGATGGGCTTGAGTGAGTCGAGGACACGCGTTGCAGATGTGCTTTGGATCACCGCCGTTATAGCAAGCCCTAATGGTGTTAGTGATTGGAGCACAAGGGATGGCTCGGTTTGGTTGGTTTGACGGTGCGAACCGCGGTGGAGCGGCTTGCACTAGGGGTGCTTCTCGGCAGTATTGGGTGAGGTGGCCGAATCGGTGGCTATTGGTGCACACTCGGCAAGTGGATTGAGCCGGATGGTGACGGTGACAAGTGTTGCAATGCGGGTGTGGGCCGGTGTATGGTTTCTTGGTTGGAGGGGCTTGTTGGGCTTGTGGTTGGGCTATGAAATAGTTTTGGGAATTGGGCTTTCCTTTGTTGTTGCAGTAATGAGAGGACTTGTGGTTGTTATTGTGTTTAGAGGATTCGGGCTTTGAGAATTCGGGCCTTGAGGATTCGGGCTTGGACTCTTTAGTGGGTTTGGATGCGAGCTTATCATTGGGCTTCTTGGAGCCTTTCCGCGTCAAGGTCCCAGCCTTAACGTGGTTTTCGGTGAGGGTACCGGCTAGAGCAATGGCATCACGAAGTTCCTTCGGGTCACGAATAAGGACGGAATCTTGGATTTGCATCGGTAAACCCAAGATGTACTTATCAATGGCACGCTCCAAAGGAGTAACCATATGCGGGATAAGGACGCTCAATTCGTGGAATCAGTTGTTGTAAGCGATATTATCACCTCCTTCTTGCTTCAAATTCTAGAATTCTTCTTCCAACTTCCAGAGTTTATATTTCGGGCATAATTGGTCTAACATGAGCTTCTTGAGGTCATCCCATAGCAAGGCCATGACAACCTCACCCCAAGGGTCTCTCTTTTTCCTAGTCCACCAAGTAAGGGCACTAGATTTGAAAACACTTGATGCATATGTGGTCTTCTTGTCATCCGGACATGCAGAGTGGAGGAACACGGTTTCCATGTGCTCTAACCATTGAAGAAGGGTTGTAGCACCCTCAGTCCCAAAGTAATCGGTTGGGTTAGCGTTGGTGAATTGCTTGATAGTGAAAACAATAGGGGTTGCGGGAACAGTTGCAGCATTCACGTCTTGGAGTTGAGAGATGACCATAAGGAGGGCTTCCATAATTCCCTTCGTAATGCGAGATGACATGCGACGGCCAGAGTTGCGGCGGGTACGGTTGATGAGACGGGAAGACATACTGCAAGGATTAAATGTGTAAAATTTATGAGACTTGGGTAAATGTTGTAAATGTATGAATTTGTATAAGTTGATACTTGTGAATTCTATTTAACAATTTGAGGTCGGGTTTGGAGTCATTTATGAGACGTGATTTTATAAGTGTTGACGTAATGAGGGATAATAAATAAAATAAATACATAAGTAAATAAATAAATAGTTATAACACAACTTAAAATTGAAACATGGGGTTTCATTTGTTGGTTAGGATTTCATGAACCACCATGGTTCCTTCCAATGAAATGAAAATATAGAAAACCAAATAAAATTGATTAAAATTGAGTTGTGAAGGGTGTTGAGATAGATGGTTGAAGTACTTCAGGAAACACCCCGTATTTGTGTACTTCACCCAACTATTCAACTAAAACACAATGCGGAAAACCGAGTTTAGCCACGTATCACCGTGAATTCGGTTATAAATTAAGGATGTGATCGTCACATGACCACGACTGATACAATGAGGGTGGTAGATTCGTAAACGTTTTGTGTGATACGCTTTGGCCTAACAACTTTCACACTCACACCTCACCCTCAAGGAAGGCAACTAGGTCTCACGGTTGATCGAGATGTATACGCATTGCACTTCCTTAGGCTCGAAAGCCTTGGTGTCAAGGGATCGGTGTGCAGGTGTGTCCCCCTTACAGTTACTACGTATCCATTACACGAATCATCCTCAAGGAGAGGGGAGGTAAAAGGTGGGAATTCTTAAGGAATTTCCCGATTTAAAAATCGTCCTAAAATTTAAAAAAAAAATTTTGAGGCATAGCCTCGGAATAAGTGTGTGCTTTCGTGTATAATTGTATATGATAAATAATTTAAATAAATTAAGCTATGTATAAAAATTTAAACAAATAGGGTGCATGTATAGGAACACGTATAGGGACCATAAACATGCTACTAGGTCTTTACGTCTAACCACCTATCTTATAGCCTTCGTCTCTGATACCAATCTGTCACACCACAACCTACGGCGGAATATGCCGGGGCGCGACATAATTGTATCATAGCTCAAAAGACACTAAAGTAAATACACGTGTCAATATCTACATTATTCATTTCATATTATTCAAGTATGCAAAAGCATAAACATTGTCTAATGGAAATAAACATTACAATTAAATCAAAAGAAATAAATAAGTCTTTAATTTATCATGCAACCTAAGGTCAACTATTCCTTGGCTTGTTTCTTCATCCCAAAAAGCTACATGCGCCCTGCGGGAAAATACATAGTTTGTCAACATAAAGTTGAGCAAGTAATCACGGTTTTTGAATACATATAACATAAAAATGACAATTCCTTACGATAATATGAAATACTACAACTAGCATAACAACAATATAACAATAATATAAAAGTTGTCTTTTCACTGGAATCCCATGGATAACAAGCTACTCCGACGGCGTATGATCATGCTAATGAGGATGAGGATGAGATACCAACCACCAAAACAAAAAAATAAACACATAGTCAAATTTGCACGTATAACTAATCAAGCCATCTCATATAACGCAAATAGTGGAATTGTAGTAAAAAATTGATTTAACGCATAACGCCTCCAAAAATGTAAAATGGTAAAAAGGGGGATGTGGGTTACTTACCTTTAGTGAGTGGATTAGTGAGGATGAGATGATGATAAAAATTAAAATAGACCTTGTAACGCTCCTCGGGATACGTCAACAACAACGCCTAATTGTTTAACGATAGTATTAATAAACGACGATAATCTAATAAAACATAATGATTTGAGATTTGATGGTGGTTTGCGTATAACTTATTACTAGTTTAATTGTAACCATAAATTTGGAGTCTTGTAAGGTTTAGGTTGTTTTATTTGTTAATTATTTATTAACTAATTTTAGTATTCTCACTATATTTATTATTATTAATATTATTATTATTAGTGTTAATATTATTATTTGGCAATTAATATAAGTGTTATATTTTATCCATGCTCATATTTTCTAGTAAATAGATTTTAAATAAATAATAACAGATATTAAGTATTAATAAGCATTATGTTTAAATGAAACATTAATTTAAAAACAAATTCATATATATATGTAAACATGGGAGAATTTATTCGGACCCTTGAACTTGATCGGTTTAGTACTATACATAGTGAATAAATAAATAAATATGAATAAATAAATAAATAAATAAAATAATATTTGATTCATAGTGTTATATGTATATATATATATATAAATATTATATAATATATATATGTTTAAGTGTATATATGTATACATACTTATGACGCAAAGCCATGACCAAATTAACACTTTCGAGGTTCGGTTTCGTTAAAACAAATTTTATTTAATATTATATAATGATTACAATAAGTAAAACCAAGATTTAAACAAAATAAAAAAATAAATATGAAAAACCGGGTCCAAGGGGGTTCGAACCCGCGCCTGGACCGGTTCCAATGTCTTAACACGAAGCGCACTAGCCAATAGGCTGGTGCTTCAGTTGCGTTTAATGTGCTCTACAAAAATACTTAACCAGATCCTGACCAGAACCAATATTCAAGTATAAACCCTAGATCTTGAATTCGATTATTTGTTTGTTGTTTGATTAAATCAAGTTAGGGTTGTTGATTAGCAGACAGAGATGACCTGCAAACATATACTAATTACTTGTTTCAGAATTGGATTGAGGGAGATCGGCCGTTTAGGGTTTTCGGCCAAACTAAGATCAGTGCAGGTATTAACGGCTTTGTATAGTGTAATTAGATTAGGATTTAGGTTCGCGAGATTGAGAGGATTCTGTGAGCGAGTTTAATTGAGTTTTCATCATGTTTATATAGTGTTTTAGAGGTCGGTTAAGCCGCGATTCGTTTAGGTCCATTATCTGTTCGTTTTGATTCACTTGCCATGCTTAGTATGTCGGTGTGTGCGATTTTGGTTAACAAAAGATTTGGTGAGATCAATTTTTGATTAAACCCGAGAATTAAGGCTCAAGAAATGGAGGGTGGGTATTCGTCGGTGAAGAGCGGAAGGAGAAGAAAAGGGAATATTTTATTATTATAATAATTTGAATATCATTTGCGGATTGGCCCTTGAACTTTAGAGATAGGTGCACAAGGTAAATTGTGAGTTTAAAGGGGGTTGATTGCACAATCTTGATAGTTTAAAAGGAGTAATTAAATAAAAGAAATCTTTTATTAATAATTTTAACTGACTACGAAACGGGTCGGGTATAATACATGAAACGAAAAAAAACAAAAATGTTACAGAATCTATGATTGACGTATGGAACACATAACCCGAACCTAGAATGAATGCTTTTTAATTAATATTGTTTAAAAATATTTTTAAGTAATAATTAGTTTTAATTAAATCTTTTTATAAAAACTGCTTAACATCGTCTGTCCGCTTAGATTAAATAATTAGTTATAAATTAAATAAACTTGCACTTTCCTTGAGTCCCTGTGGAGACGACTGATGTGTGTCTAATAACCCTATAATAATGACTCTCACAACTAAGCTTTAATACTAAAACAAAAATCCTAAAACCACACACAACCGGCAAGTGTACCGATCGCAAGTAGTATACACCTAGGAAGTCCGAGTATCGAACACGTGGACACGTAAGACGCTAACGATCACTAACCCTAGACAAGACCTACCTTAGAATAATATTTAATTGATTTTTGCTTTTTAATTACTTTACTGAACTAACCTAACTGACTGACAAAACTTACCAAAAATAGAAAACTTAACGGAAAACTAACTGTGTTAACTTAGGTTGGAGAAAAACGTCTACCTAGGTTTGAATCAATTGTAGGCCTAACAAGCTAATGGATTGAATGATATATAGACACCGGTCCCTAAGATGACACGACTAAGGATCGCTCAGGTTCACTGGATTACCTCTCGGTCTCACACAACAAACCCTAACTACTCAAAATCGGCTAAAACGACCTAACCGGGAAACAATTGCTAACGTGTTCTAATAAAGGATCACCTCTCGGTCTCACCAACACTCGACCCTAATGGAAATAAATACTACTTAACCAAGGATAGAGTAACAATTCAACTTAAACCAAAATAGATCAACTAGTCGCTCAAAACTCCTAAACCTGACAAGAAACGAACTCGCTCTCGCGCAATCCTTATTCTAGCATGCAAAGGCAATGAGACAACCCTAACTTCCTATCACCTCTCGGTCTCAAGGAAGGTGTTTAACCGTTGTACTTAACCCAATAAATCATGCAACAGAACCCTACGGTGGTACCTACCGCAAACAAACTCTAAACACAAAGTCTAGAATCAAACAATGCACCGATCAATCAAATATATAACAAATAAGAACCGTGCCCATTAGACCCGCACGTAATGTATGGCAACTGAACAGTTTAGACTCAGTAATTGATGTGTCTCAGCCTTTGAGAATGAAAGGGCGGTTTGATTGTTGATCTAATAGAACCTTTTAAATAGCCTGAATTTAGTGGGAAACATCTTAGGGGTTTTGTTTGTTTAACTAAACTCGTGACAGGACTGGAATGAAAGGCCGGGTCATACTCAAGCCTCGAGTCACATGATCGTCTGTATATTAGTTGTTTTATCTTTTGTATTTGTTTCTATTCATGCAAAGCTATGTACTATGAGTATTCAAAAAAAAATGCAAAAAGCCAAAAGGCAGAAACAGAAAAAAAAAAAAAAAAAAAAAAAAAAAGAATGCGTTTGTAATTGCGTGCACTTGAAAGAGAGCTAGAGTTTATAGTTTGTATATGAGTCGAAATGTTTTAATCATGTGGCAATAGGTTTAAGTCAAGTTGGGGTTGCTCGGCCCGGTAAAACCATAATGGAATTGGTGAAGTGGCAACAGGGCCTTTAGGTGTAGGTTCCATTTAGTCATACAAATTAATAGAATTGTCACGCCTTATTTGCCTCGGTAAGTATTAGGGGCATGGGTTTAAGTGGACAGTAATACCGGCAATCGACCTGATCTAGCTTCTTAGGTGAAAGTTGGAAGAAATATTTGGGTAACGGGTCACTTGTTCTAATACTTTAAAAAGAAAAAAATACATATATTAATAATAATAATAAATAAATAAAACTAAGAGTGGTCGGTTTAACTCGGTTATGATCCTGTGTAGTATTCTTTTTCAGGGACGAAAAAGTCTTAAGTGTGGGGATATTTGATGTGTTGTAAAACACACATATTCTCCGCACCTTTTATCTACGTATTATATTATATTTTATGTATTTTTACTTGTTTTATATAGGTTTTACATAGTTTTAATAATCTTGTAGGTTTTGGGTGAAAGAAAGAAAGAAACCGGACTTTTCGAGAAGTTTATGAGCTTTTTATGCATACGTTTTCAAGTAACACTCAAAGCCTGGCCCATATGCATCATGGATAAGCCCATTCTCTACATAATATTATAACATAAAAAAAATTAAAAAAAAACCCTAGGCTGGACAGGTTGCGATTGGCAGTAGCAGCAGGAAGGAAGCAAGGGAAAAAAAAATTTTCAGCTTAGGTTGTGGACTTGTGGTGGATAGGGAAGGAAGAAGACACAAGAACCAAGTTTCGGGATCGTTTACCATCAGTTGTGGCAGCCGAAAACAACCCCATACTCATCTTATATCCTTTCATTCATTACTTTGTTCAATCACTTTCTTATTCTTGCTTAATTGTTAACTAGTTTTGCAATTGATTGAGAGATTGAATTGTTTATGATTAGTATTGATCATTGAATGATTGTTATGATGTTTGGAATGGTTTATTTGATGTTTTTATTGATCAAAAGTTGTTGTCCAAAAATTATGAGAGGCTAAACTTGTTAGTTCTACCTAGGAATGATGATAATTGTTCATGTTTGATGAGTTTTATGGATTGTTTGAATGATAGACTTTAATTGTTATTGTAAAGTTTGATTTATACATGAAATAGGTAGTGTTTAAGGTCTGGAACTTTTGTTGATTCATTGCATAAACCCCCGTGTGTCGGTTAATTAGTTTTGTGTTGATTGATCGGTGCATTGTTTGATTCTAGACTTTGTGTTTAGGGTTTGTTTGCGGTAGGTACAACCGTAGGGTTTTGTTGTGTGAATTTGAGGTTAAAGTACAGCGGTTAGGCACCTTTTTTGAGGCCAAGAGGTGATAAGAAGTTAAGGTTGTCTCATTGCCTTTGCATGCTAGAATAAGGATTGCGCGAGAGCGAGTTCGTTTCTTGTCAGGTTTAAGTGTTTTGAGCGACTAGTTGATCTATTTTGGTTTAAGTTGAATTGTTCCTCTATCCTTGGTTGTGTAGTATTCATTGCCATTTGGGTCGAGTGTTGGTGAGACCGAGAGGTGAGTCAACATTAGAACACGTTAGCAATTGTTTCCCGGTTTGGTCGTTTTAGTCGATTTTGAGTAGTTTAGGCTTGTTGAGTGAGACCGAGAGGTAATCCAGTGAGCCCGAGCGATCCTTAGTCGTGTCATCTTTAGGGACCAGTGTCTAGATATCATCCAATACATTATCTTGTTAGGCCTACAGTTTGATTCAGACCTAGGTAGACCTTTTTCTCCATCCAGAGTCAACACAGTTAGTTTGTCGTTAAGTTTTTTATTTTAGGTGACTTTTGTCAGTCAGTCTAGTTAGTTCAGTTAAGTAATTAAAAATCAAAAATCAATTAAATATTATTCTTAGGTAGGTCTTGTCTAGGGTTAGTAATTGTTAGCGTGTTACGTGTCCACGTGTTCGATACTTGGACTTCCTAGGTCTATACTACTTGCGATCAGTACACTTGCCGATTGTGTATGGTTTTAGGATTTTTGTTTTAATTTTAAAGCTTAGTTTTGAGGGTCATTGTTATAGGGTTATTCGACGCACACCACAAATTAATTGTTGTGATTATGCATCCGCAAGAGAATTGATTTATTTATTATATATATTAAATTGTGTTTTTACTTATCAACCTTGTGTTGATAAAATTATTTTCATACATGTTGTAGGTTATCATCTTGGATAATTGAAGATAACCGAGTAGATTATACCTTTAGGTTATTTATCAAATAAACAATTTATTTATCATGTTTGTTTGGAAGTTTGGATAATGTTTTGAAATTTTGCGATGTACTTTGATTATTTAAATTTGAATAAATAGATATTGTCACATTAATGTTGATAGCGTCTAACGAACTACTGTGCAATCAGTTGCGCCCCGACATTTCCGTCATAGATTGGGGTGTGACAGATTGGTATCAGAGACGAAGGCTGTAAGATAGGTGGTTAGAAAAAGGACCTAGTAGCATGCTTAGGGTCCCATACGTGCTTATATGCTACCCTAATTGTTTAATTTGATTGCCTTAGCTTGTTAATTAATTATTTGAATTTTAAATAATTGATGTACACACACACAAAACTCCAAGGTTATCCTTATCCTCAAAATCATTTTTTTTAAACTTCAGATATTATTTATTTATTTTTTTGGGAAATTTCTTAAGAATTCCCTAGATTTTTTTTCATTCTTCCATAAAGTATGGGAGGGTGTGATGAGTTTTCGTAGTAACTGGAAGGGAGAGAATACTATGAACAGACCTTGGCAAAATGTTTCCGAGAATCAAAGGGAAGTTGTCATTCCTACCCTGGAGGTTTAAATCCGAACATAGTATTCGATCTTATAGCCAAAGCAAAAACATGTCACATTCTTCAAAGCTTTAAGTAGTCTAGTGGTTATCTTGAATAAAGATGACCGCATCCCTCGTTTATAACCGAGGTGATACGTGGCTAAACTTGGTTTCTCATTATTGTTTTATTGAATGAATGAGTTTAGTAAAGGGGTGGTTCCTAAAATACTTCAATTGTTCACTTCAACCCTCTTATCTCGTTTTTTTTTTTGTTTTGTTGGAGATCCATGGTGGTTCATGGACAATCCAACACTCAACATTTTGATTATTATTTTGAATTTTGATTATTTTATTGTATAAATATGGTGGTTCATGTTTTAACCATTTTAAATTTTATTTGTTAATGGAAACATGAAAATCCATGATGGTTCATGGGTGTTTCAATTATCCGATAAAAATTTTCAAAATTTTAACATTTTTTTATTATTTAAGAATATTTTAAATCTTCAATCCTCAACCTCAATCACAATCTCAACCTCAAAATAATGACCAAACTTGATCTATTTTAATATTTTACTTTCATAACAACCTCACAAATTTTCCTCATCTCATAAACTTTTAATATTTTGTCATCATAGAATGTCTTCCGATCGCTACATTCGCTCCGCAAGAAACAAGAAGAACTCCAAAAAGAAAATGGCCTCATAATTTGCCAAGGAGATGGCTACTATGCTCCCCGAACTCATGATCCAAATGCAAACTATTAATGCCACCACCGCAACCGCAAACCTCATTGCTTTTTCCTACAAGCAATTCACCACTGCTAATCCTCCCCAATTTGTTGGAGATAAGGATGCTACTATCCTCCTCCAATGGTTTGAGTGCATGGAGAGCATTTTCCTCCATTGCAAATGTCCTGAGGACAAGAAAACCACTTATGTTTCAAGTGTCTTCGAGTCGAGAGCTCTTACTTGGTGGAACAATGAAAAATACTCTTGTGGAGCCGAAGTTGCCATGGCTATGTCGTGGGACGCCTTCAGGCAAATCATGCTCACGGAGCTCGGCCCGAAACACAAGATACATAGATTGGAAGCCAAGTTTTGGGTGCTTAAACAAGAAAGCGATGATAGTGACACGACAACCGATTTCATGAGCTTCGTTTGGTAGTTCCCCATTTGGTTACTACCCTCTTCCAACCCATTGATAAGTACATAGGCGAGTTACCTCTACAAATTCAAGACTCTGTCTTGAGTAGCAAGCCGCAAAGCCTTCACGAGGCCATCTCTTTTGCTTCTACCTTGACCGAAAACCATGTTAAGGCCGGGACCTTGACGAGGAAGAATACCAAGAAATCCACCGAGAAAGCCGCAACCGAACCTGCAAAGTAGGTTAAGGCCGAATCTTCTTCCAAGCCCAATAACCATGCTAACCACTACTCCATCAACAAGAACAAATGCAAGGCCGACCACCAAAACTATGCTTTAACCCAATCCAATCCACCACCTTAAGCCCAACAAGCCTTTCCCAACAAGAAACCCTATACCGGGCCTCACCCATTGTGCAACACTTGTCAACGTCATCATCCTGCTTACTCCTCATGTCGGTTGTGCACCAATTGCAACCATTATGGTCACCTTGCCAACACTTGCCGCGAAGTTACGCATGGACAAACCGCTTCACAATGGTTTGTTCCGCAAAACTCTCAACCTCGTATCGGACCATTTGCTTAACACACTGCTCCTCCTAGGGCTTGCTATAATTGTGGAGACCCCAATCACCTCCGCAATGCTTGTCCTCGACTTGCTTATGCTCACCATGCTCAAGTTATACCCGCTCCTTACCACACCACCCAAGCCTACCAAGTCCAAACCTATCAACCTCAAGTCCCTCAACTCGTTGCTTCTCAAGTTCCTCAAATCATGGCTCCCATACAACTTGTTCAGGTTCCCGCTATTCAAGTTTCACCACCGAACCAAGCCTCTCAAGCAACCCAAGATGCTCGTGGGCGTGCTTTCATACTCAATGTGAACCAAGCTCAAAATCCCAATGATGGAGTGAACGGTACGTTTCTCGTGAATAATCATTTTGCTTTGGTTTTATTTGATACGGGTGCCGATAGGAGTTTCATTTCATTTGATTTTGAGTACATACTAGCCAAGCCTCGTGTTAAGTTATCTAAACCTTTCTCGGTAGAAGTTGCTAATGGTAGTTCGATAGTTATTGATTCTGTCATCTGTAATTGCATTCTCACCAACATAGATTTTCTATTGACCTCATACCGATGAGGATGGGAAGCTTTGATGTCATAGTAGGTATCATGCCAAAATCTTGTGTTTCGAGAAGTATATTCGAATTCCTCTCTCAAATTGTGTGGTCTTAAATGTTTGTGGAGAAAGTCCTTTCCTGAAACTTAACATTATGTCTTGTTTTGAAGCCCAATGTTATTTACGCAAAAAATATGTGGCTTTTCTAGCCCATATAACCGAGAAGAAACCCGAAGAGAAGAAAAAAATTTCCAATATCCCAATCGTTAGTGATTTTCCCGACATTTTCCCGGAAAACGTTTCTGGACATCCACCCGCTCGACTAGTCGATTTTCGTATCGATCTTGTACGAGGAACTAATCCCGTTGCCAAATCACCTTACCATCTTGCACCCTTCGAAATGCAAGAACTTTCTAAACAACTTCAATAACTTTCGGACAAGGGTTTTATTCGTCTTAGTTCTTCTCCGTGGGACGCACCAGTTTTAATTATGAAGAAGAAAGACGAAACCTTCCGTATGTCCATTGATTACCGTGAACTCAACAAACTCACCATCAAGAACCATTACCCTTTACTTTGTATTGATGACATTTTCGATCAACTTCGAAGAGCCGCTTGTTTCTCAAAGATTGATCTCCGTTCGAGTTATCATCAACTACGTGTTAGTGAAAAAGACATACCCAAAACCGCATTCCGAACTCGATTTGGGAATTATGAATTTTCTGTTATGCCTTTTGGGCTAACCAATGCACCCGCGATATTCATGGATCTCATGAACCGTGTTTGCAAACCTTACATGGATAAATTCGTAATTTTTTTCACCGATGATATTCTAATCTTTACCAAAACCGAAACCATGCTCATGAAGCATTTACATGTTATTCTTGATCTCTTGCAAAAATAAAAACTTTATGCCATGTTCTCTAAGTGCGAATTTTGGCTAAGGAAGTTCAATTCTTGGGCATGTCGTAAACGACAAAGGTATTCATGTGGATCCTACCAAAATTGAAGCTGTTAAGAATTGGAAAACCCCCACTTCTCCCACTGAAGTTTGACCATTCCTTGGTTTAGCGGGATATTACCGTTGTTTTATCCGGAATTTCTCTAAAATTGCGTTACCACTCATTGCCATAACTCACAACGGTAAACCTTATGAGTGGGGGTGGAAGCAAGAAGAAGCCTTTCAAACCCTAAAGGACATGCTTTGCAATGCCCCCTCCCCGAGGGAAATGGTGATTTCATTGTCTTTTGTGATGCTTCTAACCCAGGTCTTGGTTGTGTTCTTATGCAACGAGGCAAGGTTATTGCTTACGCCTCGAGACAACTCAAGATCCATGAGAAGAATTATACAACACATGATCTCGAGCTTGGAGCAGTTATATTCACTCTAAAAATGTGGAGACACTATCTCTATGGTACGAAATGTGTCGTTTACACCGACCATAAGAGTCTTCAACACATATTCGATCAAAATGAGCTCAACATGAGAAAAGGAATATGGGCCGAGTTATTAGTGACTATGATTGTGAGATTCGCTACCATCCCAGTAAAGAGAATGTCGTGGCTGACGTCCTTAGTCGTAAGGAACATGTTAAATCCGTGTTTCTTAATTGCGTGATTAATCAACCCGATCTTTTTTTCCGCATCTATGAAGCTCAACATGTCTCCGTCATTGAAGGTAACATGTATGACGAGATGTCATGTGGTGCCGAACTTCAACTCAAAACCAAATGAAATGGCTTGTTTTATTTCATCAGTCGTTTATGGATTCCCGATCATGACGATATCTTGGATGAAGCGCACAAGTCACGATACTCCGTTCATCTCGCTGTGGATAAAATGTATGCCAACTTTCGTTCCATCTATTGGTGGCCCAGATTGAAGAAGGATATTGCGGTATATATATCCAAGTGTCTCACATGTTCTAAGGTTAAAGCCGAGAATCAAAAACCTTTCGGTTTACTTGAGCAACTTCTGATTCCCGTTTAGAAGTGCGATGACATTGCTATGGATTTCATCACTAAACTTCCAACAACTCGTGACGAACATGATAGTATCTGGGTAATCATCGATTGATTAACCAAATCTTCTCATTTAATCCCTATTCGAGAGAAAAATTCAGTCGAATAACTTGCTAAGCTTTATGTCAAGAGCATCGTTTGTCATCATGGAGTACCTTTGACTATCATATCTGATCGTGATGGTCGTTTCATCTCGCATTTCTGGAAATCTCTTCAAAAGTCGTTGGAAACTCGATTATATCTTAACACTACTTATCATCCTCAAACCGATGGTCAATCCGTGAGAACCGTACAAAATTTGGAGGATATGCTTAGATCATGTGTACTTGAATTTGGTGGAAATTGGGATGAACATCTACCACTCATTGAATTCTCGTACAACAACAGTTACCATTCTAGCATTGGAATGGCTCATTTCGAGGCTCTTTATGGCCGTAAATATCGTTCCTTGATTTGTTGGAACGAAGTTGCAGAATCTCAAATAACCAGTTCTGAGATGGTTCAAGAAACATCCGATAAATTTGCTCAAATCCACCAAAATCTTCTCGCCGCAAGAAGCCGTCAAAAGAGTTATGCCGATAGATGTCGAATGGCTCTCGAGTTCAATATTGGTGATCAAGTCCTACTCAAGATATCTCCTTGGAAAGGATTCGTTCATTTTGGTAAAAGAGGAAAGTTATCACCTGGATTAGTTGGTCCTTTCAAGATAATTGATAGAGTTGATAAAGTCGCTTACAAACTCGATCTTCCCAATGAACTCTTTAATGTTCACCCGACTTTTCATGTAACGAATCTAAAGAAGTGTCTTGCCGAGGGTAATCTCCATATACCTCTCGATGAAGTTCATATCGACGAAACCATGCACGTTGTTGAAAAGCCAGTAGAAATTGTGGATCGTATGGATAAAGTAATGAAGCATAACCGAATTCCGTTAGTTAAGGTTTGTTGGGAATCCAAACGTGGTGCTACAGTTACTTGGGAACGTGAAGATCATATGAAACCCAAGTATCCTCATCTCTTTGTGGCAGTTTCACCTTAATTTCGGGACGGAATTTCCAAAAGTAGGGAATACTGTAACATTTGTTTTTTTTTATTTCGTTTTCGTTGTACCCGGCCCGTACTATAATTCTGGTCTTGATTTATTAATAAAAGTGTTCTTTTAGTTCGTGTATTTATAAATAATTGTTGCAGCAGCTGCGAATCAGCCCGCTTAACTCAGTCAGCGGCTGCAACAGGTTCGTTTCAGCTCGTTTAACCCAATTTTTAGCTCGTTTATCATCCAAACTCTATCCTAAGCATGTTATAATTCAAATTCAAGGTTCTAGATTATTACTAAGTGAAATCCTAACTCAAAACAATGATATATATCCTGTCTTTATCAAGTATTATCTTTAGTTTGTGCTAATTTTATTATTTATTCAAGTTTAAAGTGGGTTTATCTCTAAATTCGTGATAAACACAACATTGAATCCGATTCCTATATAAAGAGAGGCAGTAGGTCATTCAGAATTGCATCTTAACTCACAAATCTCCTCCTCTCTCACGAATTCAAGTTTTATTTCAAGTGTTCTTCTAGAGTTAACCACACAAAGTCAAACGGGTCTCTTTAATCATAATCAATTAGTTCCTCTTTCAATTGACGAATAACTTTGTGTTTTTATGATTTGTTATAAACCCTAGAATGAAAGCCTTCAATCAATTTCAAAGGAATTGAGGGATTTCATGTTCAATTTCATTATAATCAATCCAGGGTTTATATTGGAAACTAATTTGGGGCTTTTCATTTACACTAAGAATTGACCCGAATTAGCTTCTGACTTTTCAATATTTTATGTTTATAATTAAGTTTTGGACATGTTGAAACCGACGACATTCGGACCGACTACGAACCGAACACTCGTTTAAAGTTCGTTTTCTTTAATTTTATGTTTAAACTCAGATTTTATTATTAATTTGGGTTCGTTTTGGTTTTATTTTAACTTTGGAATATTTACCTAATTTTTAGGAAATCATCAAGTTCGGTTTGGTCAGCTCGCTTAAGTTGGTTTCTTCCATATTCTTATCTTCTTTCACTTGCCACTTTTTAAGGTGAGTAAATCACTTCCCCTATTTTATGTTTTAGGTTTTAGGGACAACATACCCATCGAGGTGTGGAAGTGTCTGGGAGAAGAAGGAGCCATGTGGTTAACGAATTTGTTCAATATTATCCTCAAATCTTGTAAGATGCCAAACCAATGGAGGAGTAGTGTCGTAGTCCCTATCTATAAGAACAAAGGAGACGCCTAATGTTGTGGTAACTACCGAGGAATCAAGCTACTAAGCCATATTATGAAACTATGGGAAAGAGTGATTGAGGTTAGACTTAGACAGGAAAGTCAAGTTACGGTGAACCAATTTGGCTTTATGTCAGGGCGTTCCACCACAGAGGCAATACACATCATAAGAAGTTTGATGGAAAAGTATAGGGAGAAGAAGCGAAACCTTCATATGGTGTTTATTGACCAAGAAAAGGCGTACGACAGTGTACCACGCCAAGTGCTTTGGGACAGCCTGGAGAGTAGAGGGGTCCCGAGGAAATATATAGAGATAATTAAAGATATGTATATCAGGAGTGCTACAATTGTTCGTGCACCGGTGGGGGACACTGACTTCTTCCCCGTGGAGGTAGACCTCCATCACGGATCAGCGTTGAGCCCGTTTCTTTTTGCAGTAGTCTTGGACGAGTTATCAAAATTGATTCAAGAGACACTCCCATTGTGCATGATGTTCGCAGACGATATTGTGTTAGTCGCTGAGAGAAAACAAGATCTTAACATGAGACTAGAGGAGCGGCGAACAACCTTAGAGGAAAAAGGTTTAAGGATTAGTCGCTCCAAAACGGAGTACCTCCATTGTGATTTTGATGGAGTAAATGACAATGAGGACATCCAGATCACCATTGAAGGGCAAGTGGTTCCGCAGGTAACGAAGTTCAAGTACCTAGGATCGTTTGTTCAGACCGATGGGGAGTTAGACAGTGATGTGGCCCATCGTGTTCAGGTAGGATGGTGTAGATGGAGAGTAGCCACAGGTGTATTGTGAGACAGGAGATTCCCAACTAAACTAAAGGGAAAGTTTTATAGGGTTGCATTTAGACCTGCAATGTTATATGGAACAGATTGTTGGGCCATCAAGAAGAGACAAGAGCGGAAGATGGAGGTAGCAGAGATGAGAATGCTATGATGGATGTATGGGCAAACAAAGTTAGACAGAATAAGAAATGGTGTGTTTCGGGAGAGATTAGGGGTAGCTAACATATCAGACAAAATAAGAGAATGGAGGTTGAGATGGTTTGGACATGTGAAGAGAAGACAGACAACGGATCCTGTTAGATCTGTAAAAAACATTACTATAGAGGGGAGGAAGGGTAGAGGCCGACCTAAATTGACTTGGGATAAGAGGATTAGGCATGATTTGCTAGACTTAAACCTCTCTGAGGACATGGTTGAGGATAGGAATTCTTAGAGACGTAGAATTAAGGTTAATGATTTCTAGGGAGAAAGTAGTAACTTAGAGGCTTCTCTTTACCTTATTTTTGGTCACACGCCATTATGTTATTCTCTTTTCTTATATATATATATATATATATATATATATATATGGGAGTTTATCCTTACTATTTCAATATATCTATATATTATTATCATTATTATTACTAAGTGTATTTTTAATTATATTACTGTTGAACTTGGATTCTCATACATATGATTTTAAGAGCTGAGAGTCTCTCTCTCTCTCTCTCTTTGGAAGCCACCTCTCTATTCTATTGGATAGAGGTACGGTGTGCCTACATCGCACCCTCCCCAGACCCTACTTATAGCTTTGCTATTGGTGGGATTTTCCACTGGGTATGATTGATTGATTGATGTTTTGGGGAGAACATGTATCTTATAAATCGCAAGTTATTATTTTCACATCCTCAAATTGCAATTCTAATATATGTGTTTACATGTATTGCTCAATTATTTGTTAACATGTAAAGTGCTTAATTGTTTAAATGTTTTATTGTTGGTGGCCTCATCCTCATCCTCATCCTCATCCTCATCCTCATCCCCATTAGTAAGATCTTACGCCATCTTAGTAGCTTGACCTAGTGTCATGATTGTTGATACATGTTTTTGTACGTCTCGGTCTTTATTGTCTGATAATGTAATAGTTTTAGTTTATAGGGGGTTTAATGTAAAAGGGCATTTTGGTAATTTAGGTATTCTACCCATTCGCCTAATTTGTAAGGCACATTCGTTACCCCGTAACGAATGTGTCACATGCGTATATTGTAAGTTTCACTCGTTAACCAAGATTAACGAATGGAACATAACGAATGAAGGCTATTCGGTATGTAATGTATAATGAATGACTTGCCTCATTCGTTAGTCTTTTAATGTAACGAATGACTTGTCTCATTCGTTAAGTTTATCTTAACGAATGAGTTCATCCCCTATATATACCCCCGCAACTAATTCTAATGTAACAGTCCTGATTATTTTCACTCTCCTGCCTCGTTACTCTGCCCAAATTCACTCTCAACACACATTACACATAGTTAAAGTAATCAAGCCTAGTTGTATACCTATTCAACTGTATCGATGTCATCATAAGATCTAGATCCTGACAGGGTTCATGCGTTACTTAATTGTATTAATTCATCAAGTATGGTATCAATTTGATGAAGAATTGATATTAATCGTGTTTCGGTTGATTTCGGCGAAACAGAGGTTTATGTTTTATGGTATTTGGACTGTTCTAAATGTATTAGATTGTTAGTTAAGTAATAGTAACTGAGATATGGAGTATTGAGTTCGGATTGAATTGTATTAAGTCTGAATTGAGTTTGGATTAAAGTGAATTGAGAAGGTTATGGAAACGATGAAGTTTGAACTTTTTAAGTGAGCGGATTAGCAGAGGTTTGTGATTGCGGACTTGTGCAGTTTTTTTTGGAATTGTGTTACGAGTAGATTGATATAGATTATAGGGATTTTGGGCAAGTTTGGACTGACATCTGAATTTTTGAATATATGAAGATTTGAGTTCTAATTCGTTAATGGATGAAGACTGATTCGTTATTCCTTAACTGATCATTCGCTACTCCTTCACATTCACTTAAACCTCATTCATTATTCAATCAACATTCGCTTCAACCACATTCGTTCAAACCACATTCGTTATTCAATTAGCATTCGTTAAATCTCATTCGCTATACATTCACCAGTCACATTTGCTTAACTTCACATTCGTTACTATTCATATTTGTTACACTTCACATTCGCTTGAATTGTTAACGAATATCACTCCATTCGTTATTCAGTATACTTCAAATTTGTTATTGTTCTGATTCGTTTGAACAGTAACTCATTCGTTTGAACAGTAATCTTAAGTTTTAGAATTTGACAAGTTTGTTCCCTGAATTTCAAGTTGTTATCTTATGTCTTCTCAGAATGCTTCGTTATATGCATTAGCATCCTAGAATGCTTTAATGCAACAAATGTTGATGATGGAAACGAGATTGGAAGTCATAACAAGTGTCCAAAACTACTGAATCTGTCAGATTTTGCTTGGTGGGAACCGAGGTTTCGTGCACATTTGGGATCGGTGCATCCAAGCAGCGTACGGTATCTTGATGTTGTTTATGCAGCACCTCTTGTTGGTAGTGTCAATCTTGGTTGGACTCCAAAGAAATTTAAGCATTACGAAGCACAAGAACTGAAAGATTTTGAAAGTGAAACAACGGCTTATTCGACTCTCACAATGGCTTTACCCGAACAAATCTATCACCAATATAGCACTATAAAAATTTGTGCATCTCTATTTGATACTCTGAAAATAAGAAGCTTGGGAAATACGCTTGAGAGTAAGTAGACTCTTGTAAAGTTTCAGTTTAGAAATTTCATCTTGATGAAGAATGAAACTGTGGAAGAGATGATTAATCGGTTTAGTCATCTAGTTGTGGAAATGGAAAGTGTGAATCTCGAGCCAACCGAAACTGACAAAATTGATACTCTGAAGAACGCATTGCCCTCATCATATTCTACTTTCCTATTTGTGTTGAAAGAGAATGGTTTCTTTCGTAACACAGAACTCACTGCAGTGCAATTTATTAACAAAATAGAGGAAAGAGAATTTGAGTTGAAGTGCCAAAATTCTTTGAAGGATAATCAAAACCAGAATCCTTCACTTTATGATGGAGAAATGCCAGCAAATACTTCTTCAAGTTCAAGTTCTGTCCCAATCACTGCTTTCTTCACTCAAGCTCAAGATGAGACATCTAATGTAAACAGCTCACCTAATGTATGCTTTATAACAACGGGTGCAAAGTTTGAGTCTACTGCAAATGCTTCAAGTTCGTTGCCAAAAGTAAATCTTCAAGAAGCTGAATAGCATTTTGCTTTTGTGTGTGCATTCATGACTTCATATGAACAACTGGTTGGTAGCAAAATTGCAACAAATGAGTTGACTGATGAAGACTATGATCAGATTGATCCCGATGACCTTGAACTAATGGATCTCAAATGGAACATGGCAATGATTGACAGAAAGGTTAAGAGGTTTATGCAAAGAACGGGAAAAGACCTTCCTACACTTAACAAGCGAGTTGGTTTTGATAAACTGAAGGTCAAGTGTTATAATTGCGGGGACTTTGGTCATTTTGCCAAAGAATGTGATAAACCAAGAAAGGAGTATCCAGGGCCACGCAATGCTGAGAGAAACCCGGGAAACAATTCATCGGGAAATGATCAAAGTAAGAAGAATTCATCAGAAGTGACAAATCTAAAGTATCCAACAATCAAGCTCTTGTTACAAATGAAGTTGTTGATTGGTCTCAAAGGTTGTTGGGAAATCAGGCCAACCTTGCTGTTTTTGAACCCGTTGAGAAGTTTAAAGATGCAAGAAGTGATAATGTATATGAAGAAAGCGACTCCTCTGACTCTGAAAGTGATTTTGATCAGAGTTCGTTTGTACAAATCGAATCTGATAAATCAATTCCTGATCAAGCTAAATCTTATGCTTGCATGGCTAAGATCGAAGATGTATGTCCTACTCCTCAAGTTAATGTATCTGAACCTTCAGCTATTGTGATTGAGGGTACTGAATGTGCTGAACTCAAAACTAAACTTGAAACAGCTTTAAATTAGAACACTACTCTCACAAAAGATCATTTTATGATCAATGAATGTTATCGACAAAAATCCAAATTACTGGAACAATCTACATTAAAAATTCAAAATCTGTCTGAAAGCAATCATGATCTTAAAGCTAAGGTTCAATGTAAGATAATTGTAGTTGAGCAACATTTCAAGAAGATTCTACGACTCTGAACCTGCATTTCTAATCTGGAAAATGAAGTTTTAGAATTGAAAAATAAACTCGGAAGATTTCAAGATTCTTCGTTTCTTTTAAATGAGATCATTGAGGTAAATCATTCTCACAAGAAAAATGGGAAAGCGGGTTTAGGGTATGTCGAGATTCCTCCTCCTTTTAAAGGAGATTACTGTAGCATTCCCGATGTGAAACAATGTCCAGAAATGCATACAGGAGAATCTGAAAATGTTGAACAAATTAAAACAACTAAAGAAACAATTCACATTACAAGTAAATCTGTGTTTACCAAAAGTGAAAAGGATGGTTCTATTGAGGAGTTGTTTGAACCAAATGAGATTGTCAAAAACAAGAACATTCCTGCTGACAATCACATCTTATGTGAACCTGAAGATTTTTAACAAGCAATGCATGGTTCAAAACCTTTAGGCAATCCATTAAAAACTCCTAAGGTATCATCTAATGTACCTAAATCAGACAAACCCTCTGTGTCTGATGAGGAGTTGTTGAGGTTCATCAATCCTCAACCTACATCTTCAAGTGGGAAGATATTTAAGTTAAAAGGTTTGTCAAAAGTGTTTTTACATAAAGAAGTTCCTTTGAATCTTCTAAACCCTGAATAGATTGATAGTGTTTTTCGAGATGACACATCAAAAGTCACTGAGCTTGAACAATGTTTTATCAAATCAAAACTTGAAAATGTTCAAGAAAAGGCAAATGATACCAAGTTTAAACCCATAAAATTCGTAAAATCATTTGGGATGAAGAATTCTTCTATTTCTACCAATCTAGAGTTTTATCAAAATAAAAAGGGATTTAAATCTACTGTTCCTAAGAAAGTAACTTTTGAAAAATCTAAAACAGAAGTTCCTTAACTTGTTCATGAAAGTAAACCAAGTGTTTCACCACATAAGACCTTAGATACATGTTTATGTTCTAAATGTGGTGAACCGGGTCATGTTTCAAAGAAATATAAAGAAAAGGTTGATGATGTCAAGTTGTCATCAAACGAAAGACTGAATTGAATCAGAATCTGAAAGAAAAACACATTGATGAGTGTATGATAATGTATTCAAATGTTAATCTGAAGAAAGTAGTTCGGGTTGAAACGTTTAATGTATCAAACAAATTTGTTGATCGTGTTCAACCAATTTGTATGAACACGGATTCGGGAATCATACGTAACGGTTACTTAAAGAAGAAAAACAAGAAACCGATCACCTATTCTCAAATATCGAATGCTAGTGTTAATCTATCTTTTTCTCCGAAAGTATCAAAGGGAGAGCCCAAGACTGAGGCTTGGGCTACCTTTTTGAACCAATATCTTTACGTTGTTGTGCAGAGTTCATCTAGATCCGTGACAAATCACAAGTGGATATTGGATAGTGGATGTTCTCGGCATATCACTGGCAACCTGGATCTTCTGAATAATGTCAAAGATATTCAAGGGGGTTACGTGGCGTTTGCTGGTAACAACGGTGGGATGATTACTAAGGAGGGAGAAGTTTCAAAAGGGAAAGTGACGTTCGAAAAGGTTAATTATTGTGAAAAGGTGGATCATAATCTGTTGAGCGTATCACAAATATGTGATAAAAATTTACAACAATTTTAACAGACATGAAATGTGTTATTCTTCAACCGGGATACACGATTCCTGAAGACATGGTTGTCATGAGATCACCTCGATCAAATGATATTTATGTACTTGATATGAGTTGTAATGTAAGTGTTTCGCCTTCGGCTCCGTGTTTCGTTTCGAAAGCTATAGAAAAGGACTCTTTTCTTTGGCATCGATGCATGGGGCACATTCACATACGAAAGATGAACTTTCTCATTTTAAATGATTTGGTGGATGGTGTTTCACTTAAGAATTTCAAGATTAATGATCACTTCTTTGCATGCAAAAATGGGAAACAAAAGAAGAAATCACATCCGATTAAGTCACTTAACTCGATTGTTACACCACTAGAATGACTTTATATGGATCTCTTTGGTCCAGTGAATCATGTTAGTATCGTTGGTGATATGTACTGCTTGGTGGTTACTGATGATTTCTCACGATACTCATGGGTTCTATTTATGGGATCGAAAGATCAGACGCCTATCTTAATTCAGAACCTTATAACAAAGATTGAATCACTTTACAAACTGAAAGTGAGACCAATACGGAGTGATAATGGAACTGAATTTAAGAATAATGTATTGGATTTCTTCTGCATTCAGAAAGGAATTCATCGGGAATTCAGTGCGCCTTATGTTCCTCAACAAAATGGTGTGTCTGAAAGAAAGAATCGTACATTGATTGAAGCTACGAGAACGATGCTTGCTGATTCTAAGAAACCCGTTCAATTTTGGAACGAAGCTGTGAATACAGTGTGCTACACACTAAATCGCGTATTAACTGTAAAGAGGTTCAAGAACACAATTTATGAACTTTTGAACAATCGTAAGCCGAACTTAAAGTATTTGGAACCGTTCGGGTGTCCGTGTACTGTATTAAAGAGAGATGCTGGAAAGTTTGATGAAAAAGCTTTTAAGGGTTATTTTTTAGGATACAATTCTCCTAAGAAACGAATTTTCAATATCTCTTCGGGTTGTGTGGAAGAATGGTATCACTTTGATTGCGAAAGTTATACTACTCCTCCAACTGGTACGGGTCCCGATTGGATGTTCGACAACGACGAGTTATTTAATTCATTTAAATCAATGGTTGAAGAAATACCTGAAGATTTCATTAGATCCCATTTGGAAGAACAATGTCTTCCTATTCCAAGGTCTTCTTCGATTGATTTAGAAGACTCTCCTAATGTATCAGAAACGTCAAATGAGGTTTCTGAGTCTTCCGATGAAACTGATTTTGTTGATTCATCGTCAGTTCCATTAGATGAAGCTACAGACACAAACGAGCCTATTCTAATTGATGATGACTCACCAATTGTCTCTTTAGACACGATAGAGGAAAATTGTCACCAATCTGGGTGACAACGTATCTGTACCTGCTAATCCTTCTTTAAGGATTCATTCTAATCATCCACAGTAACAGATAATTGGTGATGTGAACGATGGGGTTCGTACAAGACACTAATTAGCTAATGTATGTGATGATATGTTTGACTGTAACTTATCTCCTACTAAGGATTCGATAGTTTGTGCTTATACGGATTTGCACTCTTCGGGCATCCTTAGTATTGCACAATACACCTGCTTTCTCTCACATACTGAACCAACAAGTGTCACGATGGCACTCAAGGAACCATTTTGGGTTGAAGCAATGCAGGAGGAACTGCAACAGTTTATTCGACTGGGTGTATGGGACATAATTGATAAACCCGACCGTGTGAAAAAGGCAATTCCAACAAAATGGGTTTTTTAAGTGCAAAAAGGATGATCGCGGGGTAATCGTGAGAAACAAGACACGATTGGTCGTTCTTGGTTACAATCAACAAGAAGGCATTGACTACACTGAAGTATATGCTCCTGTGGCATGACTGGAGGCTATGCGTATTTTTCTTGCCTATGCAGCCTATAAAAATTTTAAGGTTTATCAGATGGATGTGAAATCGGCGTTCTTAAACGGAGCTATTCATGGAGAAGTATACGTGTAACAATTCCGGCAAATTCAGGTATACCCTAGCCGGAATATACTATTTACGTGTTATTTAATACTGAATATATGAATTATAATGTGATTATACGAGTATATAAGATTCTCAGTACGAATTATACTCAAATGTACAACTAGTCGTATCGGAATTACGATTAATCGATGAACGGTTATTGAAACCCGAACGAATCGGGAATTACATTATAGACGAAATATATAATGTTTAGTGATGTTTACGAAGTATTAAAGCTTCGGGATAAGTGAATTATAGCACAGAAAAAGGATTTCGATTTATTAGTACGTCGGTACGATAAACGAAACCTTTAACATCAAACCAAGCAAGAGACGATCGATCAAGCCGAAAAAGATGCACAATTACCGACAATATGATGTGATAAGTCAATAAATGTCATGGTTTAAGTTTTTAAAGTTTTTAAATCGGTTTTATATAAATTTTAATTTTAAGCCGAAAAAACGACCGTTTTGGTCTCGTTTTGAGCGAGATTTAACGTTTAACCGAAAAACGAACTGAACCAGATTATCCACAACATTATCCGGATTACACAATCCAAATGTGTGGCCAATATTTGAGATGTGGGCCCCACCCCCCACCATGTCTTGGACCGATCGGTCCCCCCCTCCCCACTTTAACATATCATTTTTCTTTTTTCCACTTTCTAACTCTCCAAATCCTCTCAACACTCTTCAACATCCATCCAAAACCCAAGTTTTTAAGCAAGAACACAAGGTAAAAACCGAGTTGTAATCGTGTTTATCTTCTTTTCTTGGTTCATTTACAAGGAAATGAGGTTTCAAATGAAAAATGGGTGAAAACCAGAGATGAAACCGATTCTTGCATGATCAAGTGATGTATACAAGTTATACAAGGGATCTTGGTCCAAGAAAGTAGCTAAAAGAGTCAAAAACGAATTTTTACGGTCAAAATCTTTATTTTGATGTTTTAATCGAAACCATGAAAGTAATGGCTTGATTGTGGGTATAACTTGCTTGGTGTGGTGTTGTTGTGCTTGTAGGTGTTGTATCTAGTGGCTAGCAAAGGCTAGAAACCAAGATCTTTGCGATCTAACGCTAGAAAACACAAGGTAGTTCGGTTTTCGTATGATTTAGATAATTTGGACAGATTGTGATAGACCTAGAGTTGGGTCACGAAATTTCACAGAGATGATCTGCCCATGAAAATATGAGATCTGTGAATTTTTGGTAATTTTTGGATAAAGGATGAATATTTGGTGAATTTAATGCTCGGTTTTGGCCAAAAATGGTGAAAACTAGCTAAACATCATGAAAAATTCTGGAAAATTTAAGATAAGCTTTTTATAACATATAAAAGTCACACACAAAATTTCAGGTTCATTGGAGAAGTCTAAGTAGGCTTTTCGGTAAAACGAGTTCTAGGGATTTCTAGCTCGGTTTTGGTAAAAATGGCATGAAAAATGAGTTTTTGGTTCTGGAAAAATTACAGGGAACTATGTGGGTGACAGGGGTCATCCCAGAAAAATTTGGGATTTTTCGAAGGTCGTTTGGTATTTTCGACATATTTGGTGTTTAAATGACGTTTAAAAATGGTTAAATAAATTTTAGATATAAAAATTAATTTTGGAAAAATTTTATAAAATTCCTTACTGTCAAAATATGGTTTGTACAAAATTTCAAGGTCCGAGACTAAACGGATATTTATTTGTGCTAAATGGAACCTAAAAACAAACTTTTAAAGCTTAAAACGAGTAAACCGGCGAAGTTCGCCTAAGCGAGCTGACTGGTGTTTGAAAACCTTAAAAATGGATGATTTTTATGAAACTAAGTTAATCAAGTAAAAATAAATCATCCGAAAATAATTCGGATAATTTGGGTAATTTTACCCGACTTAACCGTTTCCGGTGTATTAAAGGCGGAAACGGGCCCCGCGGCCAAACGGGGTGTCTAACCGAGCCCTAATTTCACCACTTTAATGAAAATATCAATAACAACTATTTTCGGGTCGTGTGTGGTCAAACTCATTTTTGAAAACATAAAGACGGATAACCGTGCTAGGCACGCAAAACGAGAAAACAAACTAATGGTAGTTTTGACTAAGGAACTCTAAGTGATATCACAATCTAAGTCCTGAGAAGTGTATCGGGGTTAACATGGTCCCCGGATCGTGTACGGTACTGGGTTAACAGTGTCCCCGGACGTACCGGTTAACACGAATTTAAGTTATATTGATAGAAATTGTGTAGTAACGATTTGGGGATCGTATTACAGATCTGTACCAGTAGCCGTGCACCGTAGTACATCTTTGCTCACAAGAAGGTGAGTTTTCACGAGCCCCTTTTACTGAACTGTTTTAAATATTTTCCCCGGGGCGGAAAGCATGTTTTTATCAAAGTGTTTAAGTACATGCTGATCGCATGGAAATGAACGTATTTATATAATGTTTATTGTACGGGAATCGTACGGTAATGAATTAAGATGGTAATTGTCTGAGTTGCTAACAGTGTAAGGCCCGAAACAGTGTTCTGGGGTAACCGAGTTCCCAGAGGTTATTAAATGTGTTCTGGGGTAACCGAGTTCCCAGAGGTTATTAAATGTGTTTCTGGGGTAACAGAGTTCCCAGAGGTTATCAAATGTGTTTCTGGGGTAACAGATTTCCCAGAGGTTATTGGAAGTATTCTGGGGTAAAAGAGTTCCCGGAGGTTAATCGATATGTTTTGGGATTAACAGAGTTCTCACTTGTGGGCTCAGCATAATTACATCGCTTATTTATGATTATTATAATGATTTGTTATGGTTTATTTAAATTAGTGAAACTCACCAACTATTCATAGTTGACCCGTTTTCTTTACATGCTTTCTAGGTACACTCAAATTGGAATGAGTGATATGTGTTCGATGCTGTATGCTATTTTGTGGAAGTCTAGAGATCTATATTTTGCATTAAATATGTTAATGTACTATCGGTAACACTTATTTGATAACGCTTAGATGGTTATGAAACTCAGAACAATGTAATACGTTTAAATTAATGTAGTGGTGTTTTCTTTATAAACAATGTTGTTGATATCAGATGTGTCTGTTGCATCTCGTGTACGTTTCCGCTGCGGTTACGGGGTGTTACAATACGTGAAGCAGCCTCCCGGTTTCGAGGATCCAGACTTTCCAGAGCGTGTTTATCGATTAAACAATGCTCTTTATGGTTTACATTAGGCCCCGAGAGCCTGGTACAGCATGTTGGCTGACCATTTGATAGAAAGTGGATTCACGAGGGGAACTATGGATTTTACTTTGTTTTATAAGAATGTGGGTGATGATCTGCTCCTTGTCCAAATCTATGTGGACGACATCATTTTCGGTTCGACGAACGACAGCCTGGGCAAAGATTTCGAGAAGACGATGCAAACCAAATTCGAGATGAGCTCGATGGGAGAGATGAACTTTTTCTTAGGATTGCAAGTTCACCAGTCTGATTCCGAGATCTTTATCCATCAGACCAAATACGTGAACGATGTCTTGAGCCGATTCAAGATATCTGACGGCAAAATTCTTTCGACACCTCTTCCCGTGGGTCACAATTTATCACTGGATGAATTGGAGGATACCGTAGATCCAACCCTGTATCGAGCAATGATCAGATCTCTTATGTATTTGACTGCATCTCGACCTGATATCATGTTTGCTGTTTGTTTGTCTGCCAGGTACCGATCGAGTCCCCGAGTGACTCATCTGGCAGCAGTAAAGTGTATCTTACATTATCTAAGGGGAAATCCCAACATCGGGTTGTGGTACCCCAAGAACGATAAGTTTGATCTCACCGCTTTTTCTGATTCGGACTATGGAGGATGCAAGATAAATTTCATGTCTACAACAGCGGCTTGTCAGTTCTTAGGAAACCGGCTTGTTTCCTGGCAGTCTAAGAAGCAGACAACGGTCTCAAATTCAACAGCCGAAGCGGAATATGTGGCGGCCTCGAGTTGTTGTTCACAAGTTCTCTGGATCCAGCAACACTTGCGGGATTACGGTTTGAAGTTTCTTACTACTACGATTTTTATTGACAATTTGGCCGCTATATCTATCACCAAAAATTCGGTTCACCATTCAAAAATCAAACACATTGAAATCCGTTATCACTTTATACGTGATTGCTTTGAAAAGAAATTAATTTCAATTGATAAAATTCACATGGATTTTCAAAAGGCTGACCTTTATACCAAAGCGTTTGACAAAACATGTTTTCAATATTTGCTGGGTATAAATGGTTTAAAATCTTTAAAAGATATTCAAAAGCTTGGTTAAATCATTTTCTTTTTTGTTTTAGTTCAATTTTTGTTGTTTTTAGGGGGAGAAAGAAATTATAAAATTCAAAAAATATTGTGTTTTCAGTTTGTACAGAGAAATTTAAAAAACTCCAAAAACATTCAAATATTGAAAATCCAATAATCCATAAAACTCATTGATATAAACATAAATGAAAAATGCTCCTCAAAATGAGTTTAGAAGCAAAAAGGGAAAATGATAGTACATTGATCATTTGTTCCTAAGTCTAGTAAAAAGTAAGTAATAAAAGACTGTGTGCTTAATTGTATTGATGTATTGGTAGGTCTTTTAACAAACAAGTATGGATTGGTAAGTGATAAAAACATAAATTGCTAAATATTCAGGGAGATTAGTTGGTGATTAATGCTTCAACGATGTATGGTCTTGTGGCCTTAAATCCTGTATTGATGGGATGCTTTAAGGTTCCGGATTTCATTGGGTCTTTATGCGGTTTTACATCTGGTATTCATTTCGATGAATATTAAAAATGCTTGTAAAAGCGAACCCGCAGTGTAACTGCTTAAGTCTCTAAACTTGATCGCAAAAATTACTTCGTGTACAAAATGAATTACAGACTTGATCAAACCACGCTGTGAGTCATACATTGTCCCCTTGCTCGCGTCTTATTACCATTAAGAAACGGACCACAAGGGACACAGTGTCTGTAAACCGACAGATGAAATCGTGCATACTCATCCATAGGAAAGGACCTTAGGGTATTGCTTGATAACGGGGGTATGTCTTGTAGTGGGGATTACGGACTATGATTAATTAAAAATAATCATTTTTCATCAAATTGGTTTCAAGGTTTAAGTCAAGTTGGGGTGATTTGGAGAAAATCAAACTATGCTTGAATCAAGATTTGAACTAATTCTTTCCGATATTTGTGCCTAATTGAACCAATTAATTATATCACTGAAAGTTCTGAAATATTTGTTCGAAGATTTAAGTGGACAACAATACCAATAATCGACTTAACACCTGTCATAATAAAAGCTGAAAATAAAACTGGTATGGATGGAAATTTTGGTCAATATGATTCCCTGCTCGACTCACAAAAATATGTACTGCTTTATTAGTTAGTCTTACTTCTTTATTTTTTGTTTGTTATTTGAAAGATATTTCAAAACTCAAAAAGATTTTATTTTTGCGTTATTTTTGATTTACCAAGCTGGCGAATAATCCCAAAACAATATAAACAATTTGATACCCCAAAATTTTAAATTAATCGTGCTTAATGTAATTTTCAATTAGTATCAATTGATTTTAACGTAAAAATCCACGTAACTTAAACATTAACCGATCTTGGATTGATCAGGTATTTTATTTTAATGTATAAAATCAAAACCCTAATTGGTTTGATTGATTATTTAATTCTTTGATTAAAACTCTAATTGGATTTTAATCTTATTTAATTCCTTAATGAGATCTTTATCTCATTCGTTAAAGAGGTTTGGTGATTCGTTAATTTGTTTAACGAATGTAAAGCCTTTCGTTATTTAAACATAACGAATGAGTATCTCATTCGTTTTAAAGACATTCGATTTCGTTTTGCATAACGAATGGAAGACATTCGCTTAAACAGTTAATGAATGGAATGATTTTAATGTATCATTCGTTAAGATTTTAACGAATAATTCTCAGATTCGTTATAAATCTAACGAATGAAAGAATTAGCTTAATATTCATTAAAATTTAACGAATGGATATCTTTTTCGTTGAAATTTGACGAATGGATACCTTTTTCGTTGAAAATTTTGACGATTCAGGTCCTTAAATTAACGAATGAGGCCATTCGTTAGTTCAAATTTGAACGAATGACCTCGTAATTCGTGAAATAATTCAGGTTTATAATCCCAGGGACAGACGAATGGACATTCATTCGCCTGTTCCTATTTCATCGCTTTCCTAGCCAACCTCTTGCAAATTTTTCTCAGAAATTTTAGCCTGCATATTTGATAAATTCGTTGATATCATTGTATTCCACAAGTAATGACAAGATCAGAGGTATAAGATTTGTGAGATTTCATGGGGTTTTACTAGGATAATTGATTGGTTTTATAACCGATTATAAACCAAACAGTTAACAACTTAAAACTCATATGTTGATAAAACATTCGGACTGATGATCAATGCTTGATGTGTTAAACCGGTTTCCGACCATTGTAATTGAGATTAATTGTGAAAATTGATAGAGAATTGATGTGCGTCGGATAACCCTCACAACTAAGCTTTAATATTAAAACGAAAATCCTAAAACCACACACAACCGGCAAGTGTACCGATCGCAAGTAGTATAGAACTAGGAAGTCCAAGTATCGAACACGTGGACACGTAAGACGCTAACGATCACAAACCCTAGACAAAACCTACCTAAGAATAATATTTAATTGATTTTTGATTTTTAATTACTTAACTGGACTAACTAGACTGACTGACAAAAGTTACCTATAATAGAAAACTTAACGACAAACTAACTGTGTTAACTTCGGATGGAGAAAAACGTCTACCTAGGTTCGAATCAAACTGTAGGCCTAACAAGCTAATGGATTGAATGATATCAAGAAACCGGTTCCTAAAGATGACACGACAAAGGATCGCTCGGGCTCACTGGATCACCTCTCGGTCTCACTCAATAAACCTAAACTACTCAAAATCGCCTAAAACGACCAAACCGGGAAACAAATGTTAACGTATTCTAATGTTGACTCATGTCTCGGTCTCACCAACACTCGAACCTAAAGGCAATGAGTACTACACAACCAAGGATAGAGGAACAATTCAACTTAAACCAAAATAGATCAACTAATCGCTCAAAACTCCTAAACCTGACAAGAAACGAAATCGCTCTCGCGCAATCCTTATTCGAGCATGCAAAGGTAATGAGACGACGCTAACTTCTTATCACCTCTCGGTCTCAAAGAAGGTGTCTAACCGCTGTACTTAATCCAATAAATCATGCAACAAAACCCAACGGTTGTTCCTACCGCAAACAAACCCTAAACACAAAATCTAGAATCAAACAATGCACCGATCAATCAACACAAAACTAATTAACCGACACACGGGGTTTATGCAATTAATCACCAAAATTTCCATCCCTTAAACACATCCTATTTCATGTCTAAATCAAACTTTACAATAACAATTAAAGTCTATCAATCAAACAATCCATAAAACTCATCAAACATTAACAATTATCATCATTACTAGGTAGAACTAACAAGTTTAGCCTCTAATCATATTTGGACAGCCATAAACACTTAATAAAACCATCAATAAACTCATCCCAATCATCTTAGCAATCATTCAACAATCAATTCTACTCATAAACACTTCAATCTTTCAATCAATTGCAAAACTAGTAACCAATTGAACAAGTATAAAAAGATGATGAACAATGTTTAAAAAGAAAGGACATGGGCTGTTCCGGGGCTGCTCTTGGCTGTCAAAAACGATGGTGAATGATCCCGAGACTTATCTTGCCTTCTTCTTCCTTCCCTAGCCGCCACAAGTCCACAACCTTGCTTCAAAAAAACTTTTTCTCTTGCCATAGCTGCTGTCAACGATCCGATCGGACCAGGGTCTAGGCTTAGGGTTTTTTTATTTTTTTTGTATGTTATAATATTATGTAGAGAATGGGCTTTTCCATGATGCATATGGGCCGGGCTTTGAGTTTTACTTGAAAACGTATGCGTAAAAAGCTCGTAAACTGCTCGAAAAGTCCGGTTTCTTTCTTTCTTTCACCCAAAACCTACAAGATTATTAAAACTATGTAAAACCTATATAAAACAAGTAAAAATACATAAAATATAATATATTACGTAGATAAAAAGTGCGAAAAATACGTGTGTTTTACAACACATCAAATATCCCCACACTTAAGACTTTTTCATCTCTAAAAAAGAATACTACACAGGATCATATCCGAGTTCAACCGACAACTCTTGGTTTTATTTATTTATTATTATTATTAATATATTAATTTTTTTAAGGTATTAGAAAAAGTGACACGTT
Source organism: Bidens hawaiensis (assembly GCF_021521415.1). NCBI lineage: Eukaryota > Viridiplantae > Streptophyta > Magnoliopsida > Asterales > Asteraceae > Bidens > Bidens hawaiensis. Next base: position 82,513 of record NW_027498245.1, on the reverse strand, counting down.
ACCCAAATATTTCTTCCAACTTTCACCTAATAAGTTAGATCAGGTCAATTGCCGGTATTGCTGTCCACTTAAACCCATGCCCCCAATACTTACCGAGGCAAATAAGGCGCGACAATTTTATCAGTTTAAATAACAGTGGGACCCAACAAATAATAACCATACCGGACCCAAGTCACCCCAATTTGATTTAAACCTTATATCGAGTTGATCAGAACATGAAGTGCCATTTTTTTATGAATAGCTAAAGACAATCAAGTGTATTGTTTATCCACCTAAGCTTAAGCATTAAGGTCTACCTAGTAGCCATTAGATACGATTAATGTACGTTTAAGTAGCTAACTAATAAGTGTTCCCCACTACATGGCATACCCCCGTTATCAAGCAATACCCCAAAGTTCATCTCCAAGGGTGAGTATGCACAGATTCATCTGTAGGGCTTACATATGACGTGTCCCTTGTGGCCCGTTTCTTAATGGTAATAAGGCGAGAGTAAGGGGACCCCATATGACTAACAGCGTGTATGATCAAGTCAGTAGTGTATTTGTACTTTGAAGTACGAGGTGATCATGTTTATTGACTTATGTTTGGCCGATAAACTGCGGGTTTGCTCTTTGAGCTCTTTTAATATTCATAACTCCACTTAGGAGATGTGAATACCCATATGATAAATTGCGTAAAGACCCATGGTGTCCGTCCCCCGGGGCTTCCCATCAATACAAGATTTGAGGTTATAAAACCATACACCTATGAAGCGTTAACCACTAAAATTAGAAGCATGACATTTATGTTTATATCACAGGCTACTTTGCATACCCTAATGTTAAGCCTACCCAAGCATCGTATGATTAGTTTATTCCAATTTCTATAAAATTTTTAATTTTTACGATCAAACTAAACATAAGGCTTGAGTATGACTCGCCTATTCATCCCATTTTATATAAAGTTAAGTCAACAACCAAACCGTCCTTTCATTCTTGAAGGCTGAGCCTACCAGCACATCGATTACTGAGTCTAAACTGTTCAGTTTCCATACATTACGTGTGGGTCTAATGGGCACAATTCTTAGTTATTATATATATATTTTGAAAACACCAAGAAGTTATAAAATAACCACTACTCGGTAATAATATCATTTCCTGTTTAATGTAGAGAAAACATATTTCAAGGAACTATTTTTTTTCAAATTTTGTCAATTTTTTTTGTATTTATTTTATTTTATTATTATTTTTTTTTTTTTTAATTTTTTTTTTCAAAAATTTTCTACAACTAAGTAAAATAAACCCCATCCCCACACTTAGAACGAAATCGTCCTCGATTAGTACAAGGAAAAGAAAATAAAAATAAAACATAAAATAAAAATAAAGTATACAAGACTAAAACAAAAAACGGGTTACTCTCGTGGTTTGTGTGCAGAATCCTTAATAGCTGAGTAGTAACCAAACGACCGTATAGCATTTTATTCGCGGCGGCAACCTCGGGAGAACCTGTTCCACAATGTCATCGTAGCTACCATGCGCATAATATACCCTGCAAAACTCAAACTCGCTCGCATGTAGCAGCGAACAACACAGAAAACAAAAACATAAAGAAATAAACATATTTTTGTGTTTTTTGGTGTTTTATAATTTTTTTTTTAATAATAATGGAACACCCCATAATCAACCGACTCGAATGGAAATTGAGTACGAGTGGTTTCATCTTGGAACATCCTGAAATAGACAAAAACAATTAAAACAGATAGCACAGACAAATAACAGAAATACAAACTCTACAACTCGGGCGGTCTCCCGAGTGATGCATCCACACGTCTACGTCTCGGAGAGCGAGTCAAGGTAGAATACCTCGACCGTCTGATCAGTCATCGGCTCGCCAATGTGGTGCTTCAGTCTATGACCGTTCACCTTAAACATCCCGCCTTTATCTTTTATCTCAACAGTGCCATACGGGAAAACCTCAGTGACCGTGAACGGTCCGACCATCGGGATCTCAACTTTCCCGGGAATAACCTCAACCGGGAATTATACAATAAGACCAAATCCCCACACTTAAACTGCTTATTACCCTTCAACTTACGATCCTACAATTCCTTCGCCCGCTGCTTATAACGATATGAATGCGCGTAAGTATGGTCCCGTAACTCCTCCAACTCATACAACTGATGAAAACAATGATCTCCGGTGGATAAGTCAGAATCAAGGGAGGACGACTCAGTGTCAACATCAAAGGGTTTTTTAGTCAATGCGACCATCTCAGCCTCTGGAGTTTCCCTATCTAAAATCTGGGTGTCTGAGGCGGAGCCTCCACAGAGGTCACTAGAAAGCTCCCCCACATGAGTCATGATCGTATCAATGAAGTATAGGGAGTCATCAGCCGATTTAGGATTCTTAGGTGACTGTCGAACATCAAACGTGACGTTCTCATCCCCGAATCGAAGAATCAGTTTGCCATCGCGAACGTCGATCAACGCATGCGCGGTGGCTAGAAAAGGTCTGCCCATAATGGATGGAACATTATCATCCTCGTTCATATCAAGAATAACAAACTCCACTGGGAAGATGAACTTACCAATGCGAACGAGCATGTTCTCAACAATCTCACGCGGATACTTCACAGAACGATCAGCAAGCTGGATACTCATCCTGGTAGGCCTCGGTTCGCCTAATCCCAGCTTGCTGTACACGGAATACGGCATAAGATTAATACTGGCCCCAAGGTCAATGTGACATTTAAGCCAAAACAAGGTACACCTCAGTACGTATTTACCGATTAAGCAAATAAACGCTTCTTGCGTAACAAACGAACGATTAACCGAATGGGTCGGGTTATGACCCAGATATCTCGGGGGGGCATCTATAAGTGATATACGTTTAATACAAGCTAAAACATTAGAAATATGGCCTTAGTTTGATAGCAAACAAGTTAAACGAAAATATGCTCGTTTAACTACCCGCTATAGATTTAAACGCAAAAGATAGTTACAAACCAAGCATTGTATCATCCGTTAAGCCGAAAAAGACTTACCAAACACTTATTTGAAATGTTTTAAGCGATCCGTGAAAATATTTTTAATTTTTACCAACGTATAGTATGTTTTTATAATTTTACACAAAACTAGCCGAAAAACACTCGTTTTCGCGCTGTTTAACGCACCCGATAAGTTTTCCGCGCCAAAAACCGAACCTGAACTAAATTTGGACCGGGCTTTTCGTGTTTGGGCTTGAGAAATCAGAAACTTGGGGCAAAATGGGCCCAAAGTCGGCCCATGATGGTCCGATCGCAGCAGCAGCCCCCCCCCCCCCTTTTATTCTTTCACATTTAAACTAGATACAAGATATTTTCAACATTATTTCTTGAAAATTCTGGACATAAACTTCTTCTCCAGCCAAAAACTCAAGAAACCCTAAGGTAAACAACTTAAATCATTCCTAACCGTGTAAAAATTCAAAAAATGGTCCATAAACATGTTTTGATCATACACATGGTAAGGAACCTGTTTTGATAGTTCTTTTGGCCATAAACACGGATTAAAGGGTTGAAACGACGTTTTTACGGTTCAAAAGTTCGTTTTTGTACACTAGCCGAAACCCTAACTTAAGGGCTGTTATGTTGATAAAATATTGCTTGGTTTGTGATATAGGACTTGTACCTAGCTTTCTTAGATGCACAAGAACCTGAAAACTTGATTAAAAGGTCGGAAACGAGCCAAACCCGCTAAGGTAATGCCGAAACACTCGCTTACGGGCTATTTAGGTTAAGGTTGTGATGTGCATATTTTTAGGACTTGAAATTTTTCAGGGACATCAGGGACCATGTCAATAAGTCTCTGTTCAAATTTGGTAATTTTTCGACCATCCGAGAATATTTGGCGAATTTATTACCGAATTGGAACGTTTATTTGGGAAAAATACCTAAAATACTTCAAAAATTATGAAATTTTTCTGGGAACTCAGATTTCATGTATTTTGATCACATATGATTTTTGGAATCATTTGTAGAAGTTTAAAGTTGTTTTGTTTATTTACGTTCGTGTGAATTTTTACAGCCGAATTTGGGCTGAAAAGAATATTGCACGAGCTTTTTACATTCTGGAATTGATACAGGTTGTTTTGGGACATGATTTGAGTATTTAGGAATTTATGGTGAATTTTTGGAAATTGTTTGGGGTAAACGGACGATTTTCAGACGAAATATAGCTGATAAAATGAATTTTAATAAATTAATAAATCAGTAAATAAATTCCATAAATATTTTTATAAAAATCTACATATTTTAATTGATAAGTGGTTAAATTTTCATAATTTATTGATTAACGATTAATTAATTATGCTAATCTGAATGTTAAACAAATTCAGTTTTTATAAAAACCGGCAAGTTCGCGACTAGTGAATCTGCGGGAATATCAAAACACCAAGAGTGATCAAAAATCATATTTTTGGGCTAATTAAGTAAAAATGAACTTTTCTATGAGAAACCTGGACAATCTGGGTGGATTGTGGGCGTTTCTTCTCAAATCATACTGTATAAACGGAAACGGGCCCCGTGGCTAATCCGGGACCCCAGTATGTGATCTTTCTTTATAACTTAATCATTTTATTAACCAATACATTTACCCAAGCTTATTTTCCCATAACTGTTTTCTGAACGCGTAAACGAACAACTTGGCCTAGCTGAGAAAACGGGAATCTGAGCCAAGTTCAGTTCTAAGTATTAGACATTGAACAACATCACAACCTAAGCCTATTGCCACTTTCTGGGCGTTCCAGCTACACCCAGATTAGTTATACAGCCCAGTTTAGTATTGAAATTATAATAATGTTAAAATATTAATATTATTATAATATTGGTTATAGGAACTACTGATAGCGGACTGAACAAACCGCGAGTTGATACAGTACTGAATATCTACTAAACCGTGAGTTTCATGACCCCACTTTTAAACTGTTTTACGAACTTTTGGGGTGAAAAGCATGTTTTCTTATATCTATATACTTATCTGAAACATGTGACGATGTGAATTATCTAAGTGCTAACACACGAAAGTCCCCACGATCACAGTGATTAACTTCGAGCCGGTGGCTTGTGAATAGTACTATTGGTTTGACAAACCCAAACGGAGCCGGCACGGTTTGCCGAGACACCAAAACCGTTTGCACCTGACCATAATTTTTACGAACCAGCTATGTAGTGTTAGATATAGCTACCGGGGCATGTTGTGGGCGGAAAGGGGCCACAATGGTTGATTGAGCGTGGTAAATGGAGGCACGCAGCACGAACAGTCCAGGCTTCACTGTAACTTAGCATAATTACATCACATACATCATTTATATACATACATACTTATTTCATGATTACAAGTGTTGACTTGTGAATACTCATTACTGATTTCTTGAAACTCGTGAAACTCACCAACTCTAGTAGTTGACCCGTTTTAAACTGCTTTTCAGGTGTACCTAAATCGGAGTAATTTGATGATCTGTTACTTACCTGAAGTGTGTGGTTGATGCTACGTGAATAGAAGCAAGGGCGATAGTAGTAAGAATGTATAGTTAACGAACTAGTTTTGTCTGTATCGCCTAGACTGTAAAACAATGATAGAACGAAGAAATGTATTATATTGTAAATTAGTTTGTAATGTTTCTTTATAAACAATGTGTTGATATCAGAGGTGTCTGTTACATTCCCGTTTTACGCTTCCGCATTGTGCTAGTCGGGGTGTGACAGTCGGCCAGTGCATGAATCACCGTATCATCACTCAAGATGCAGGGAATTGTGAAACTCCCTGGATCGGCCATCTTCTCTGGTAACTTCCTTTGTAAGACAGCAGAACAACTAGCACTCAAAGGGATGGAAGCGACCTTAGCTAACTTCTCCTTATTCGAGAGAATATCCTTAAGGAACTTCGCCTGTTTAGGCATCTGAGTCAGTGCCTCAAGGAATGGAATATTAAGGTAAAGCTGCTTCAAAAGATCAAGGAATTTGGAGTTCTGCTCCTCATCTCTGTAACGCCCGCTAATTTATCGGTTTAAAGATTTCCTGCGTGTAGAGTATGTATGTTTTCTTGGGATTTGTCCGACATCTTTCGTTGACCCGACCATCTTCCCGGTACGTTAAATTACCTAACCTTTCCTTCCATGTTACCATATCCCTTAAACTGTGAGGGCTAATGTGTAACATTTGTAATACATCATAAAACAAAAATAACCTAACCCTGATCCACATTAGCGCCGATCGGACCTGCTGACCCCCCCCCCCTGCTCGTTTTTCTTCTGCCCAGCCAAGTTTCAGCCGTGAAAACTTCAATTCAAGGTCGGTTTTACGATTCCCCATGTCTTTTACACCTTAATTGATCATATTAACGCGCTTATTGGTCGTTAAGGTTGAGTTTTGATGATAACAGTTTGATGACAGATTCGTATACGTTTATTGTAGGGTCTATAACGCAATGATAATCCATTGTTTTTTATCTATTCTTCATTTCACGATGTTCTACTTCGAGTCTAGTTTCCAGAAAGGTATAATACGTAATTTTTGGACGAGATTTGAATGGTTTTTATGAATTTATAAAATCGAGTGTCAAAGCTGATGCGGGATGACGGATTCTGGTCTGTCTTCCCGACGTCATAACCTTTTTTCTACAGGTCCAAACTGGTTGGTTCCACTTCTGGAAGTTAGTATTTTGAGTTAGGAACCAAACCCAATTGGAATCGTTTAATTTGGTTCGGTAATGAATTTTATAAAAATAAAACCATTTTGTTGCGCACTGAAATAGCTGCATGTACCTTGCTGTGTTGGAGGAATTTTTATAATTTTTTTGTCCAATAGAAAAATATAATAAAAATATTTTTATAAACCTAAGACATTTATTAAAGTCTGGTAAAAATTTAATAATTTATTTCAAAGGTTATCCTATGAAATTAAATGCATCTTCGCATGCTAAAATCTACACGTTTTACTCGTTATTAATCGATAAGTTCGTTTTAGGCTTAACCGGTGGATTTGGTTAGTTGAAAGGTTTTAGGGGCTGAGGTAAAGTTGTTGGGCCTTGGGCCAAAGTGTTGGGCTTTAACGGCCCATTAGGCAAGAGTGTTCTTACGATCTAGTTTTGTAACGCGTTGTGTATAATTTACAGGCCCTTACTTGTGATTGTGCACTTAGAGATTTCCTAGCTCGTTGCAGGTGTTCGATTGATTTCAGGTGAGTTCATGATGCCCTTTTTACTCTTTTTACTTTTGGGCTTGCATGCACACCTAAGTGTTTTCTTACATGATGAAATGTTTTTAAACGAATTTATATAGGCTTGCTAGTATATGGTAGGCCTTTGGATGATAAATATATATATATATATATATATATATATATATACATTATTGCTTGGCCTATATTTGGCGATGTTGCAGTCGTTTCGACTACTGATGTTGTGTATGCCTACTTTGTGTTTGCATGCACTGATGTTACGTGTTTGGGTTGTACGTTTGCTCGACCCTGATGTTATACATGGATGTTATATATATATATATATACTGTTATATATATATATATATATATATAGGGATGTAATTGAAAGGATGTTTACATATACATTTTGTATATGTATGTATGAGGATGTCTTGTTTTCGGTAATGATGATTTGATAGATGCACGCTTTTACTTTTTTTAAACTTTTGGTATGACTATCATAACTATTACTACTGATATTATTTACTTAAAACTTGAACTCACTCAGTTCAAGCTGACTTTGTGTGCATGTTAGTGTGAGTTTCAGGTTAGGAAGAGGATACCTTATCGCTTGGACGTGCACGAAGCTACTTGGACGGTGAAGGGCATACGGGGATTGAAGTTTTATTATTAAACATTTATTTTTAAAAGTTTTTATTTAAAGATAATTATGTTGATTTTAGGCAAAGTTCACGGGCTTTGGGAACTCATTTACTTATTTACGTTTTCCGCCGAATTATACTCTGTGATGCTTATTTTAATGAAATGAATCATTTTTAAGTTTAAATATTTTTACAAGTGTTTTCAATGATTACCAACTGTGGGGTTCCCTGGGTTCGGGGCCTTACAATCTCTATCTCTGCGGAGTCTCCCGGGGTATGGCACTCTATGTTTGTAGACTCTCAGTGGCTCGATCGGTAACTGCTATCTCTCGGCCTATGCTGAACTCCCTGGGCTGCTCCTCTAATGCACCTGGGCCGGCGGAGACTCCATCTGAATCTCTTCATCCACCTGCTCCTCTCCATTTACTGCAGGCTGCTCGACAACTCCACGTCTGGACCTCTCCTGAATCACGGGCTCGTCTCGTGCCCATACACCGGTCCTAGTAATCACAGCTTTCACGAATCCTCTCGGGTTTTGCTCGGTATTGCTCGGAAGTGTACCTGGCGGCCTCTCATTTAAACGACTAGCTATCTCTCCCATCTACCGCTCTAGATTCTGAATCGATGCTCCCTGATTTTTCATGAAGGTTTCGTGCTCACGGAATTTCTCTTGGGTTTCTTTATAACGGGAATCCTCTCGTGTCATGAGCTGGGATAGCATCTATATCTGCTGTGACATTATCACCTCTAAGGTGGGCTTCTTCTCTTCACTGCTCGCTCCTTCACCCGCATCCTGGAATAGACTCTGCCGCTGCTGAAAACCGGACTGATTGTCGCCCCTCCAGTTGGAGTTCTGATTGCCTCTCCAACACGAATTAGAAGAATTGAAAGAATTTTGATTTCGGTTTGGATTGCCTATGAAGTCTACTGCCTCCATCTGCGAACTGACTGGGCACTGAACGTTATCATGCCCTACTCTACAAATCTCGCACGGCTTGCTCTTCGTCTGCAAGTCCTTCACGATCTTCGCCAATGCCTCCACCTGTGCCGTGAGTGCGGTGGTCGTGTCCACCGAATGCATGCTGCGTGAAATAGAATCGATGGTCTTGCCACCTTTTGCGGGTGGTCGCTGGTATCCACTCATAGCTAACCCGTTAAACAAAGCGATGCACTCATCTGAGTCCTTCGTCGTCAGAAAATTTCCTCCCGCCGCTGTGTCAAGCATGTTTTGCGTCACATATGTCACTCCATTATAAAACTTCTCGACAAACGTCCAATCTTGCAAACCGTGGTTCGGGCACAACGCTAGAAGATTTTTAAAACGCTCCCATGCATCGTAGAAACTCTTGGTGTCCTCCATCTAAAAAGAATGAATCTGATTACGTAGACGAGCGGCCTTAGCCGGAGGATCGTATTTCTCTAGAAAGAGGGTCTTCATGGCAGCCCAAGTAGCTATGGAGCCCTGTGGGAGGGACTCAAGCCATAGACTCGCTTTATCAATGAGCGAGAACGGAAAAACGCGGAGTTTTACGGCGTCTTCGGATACACCGACAAGATAGAAGGTGTCGCAGATACGCGCGATACGAGTGAGATGATGATGCAGGTCTTCGTGAAGTAACTCGTGGAACTGAGCAGAATGAGAAATGGTGTTCAGAATATTCGAAGGAATCTGCCAGTTCGCGTTAACTCCAATGGCGGGTGGTGCGATGCTGGATCTCGCGCCAGCATTGGCCGGTTGGGCCCGGTCTGCAACTGTCCTCCTCGGTGGTGGATTGTCGCCCATGATCCTATCCCTATCGTCGGAGTCAACGGATGAAGAAGTGGAAGATGGTGAAACGGCGCGACGTCTCTCACGAAACTCTCTCTCTGGCTCGGGAAATGCTTCCGTGTCGGGTGGTCCTTGAGATCGAGTCTGTCGAAAAGTCCGGTTTCTTTCTTTCTTTCACCCAAAACCTACAAGATTATTAAAACTATGTAAAACCTATATAAAACAAGTAAAAATACATAAAATATAATATAATACGTAGATAAAATGTGCGGAAAATACGTGTGTTTTACAACACATCAAGAATCAAACGTTTCATAGATGACAATCGTTGTCATTGACTGAATTAGTCAAAATTAATTGTAAATTTGACTTCTGATAGTTAAATGAATAATATAATCAGACTCGTTATTCTTTTAACGAATGATCAAGTGTAATTCATTAAGGCTTAACGAATGACTATCATATTCGCTTGAGTAGCAAATGGATAACGAATAAGTGTAACAAATAAGAGTTGATTCGTTAACGTAATAAATTCAGATTCGTTAGTGTAACGAATATGTTAACATATAAGGTTGATACGAATGAAAGCCATTAAGTGTATAACGAATGTCTCATTCGTATGATTTTTTATAACGAATGTGATACTTATTCGTTATAGAATGTGATATTCTTGAATATTTTACTAAATTTTATTTTTGTTTAAACAGTAATGGCAGACGAAAATATTCAGAATCCTGTTCTCGAGCTAAATCCCGATAATCCAGAACAGCCTCAAGCTCAAGACGAACCTGAACAAGCTCCAGTGATGTTATCTTGGAAAAAGAGTCACAACATCTGTGCCTATTTAGAAGCGAATTTTGAAGACACACCGATCTTTGGAGGCATGATCAGTTTCTTGACACGCTCCAGGATATACAAGGCCATCTCTACTCGTACTATTGTCTATCAGAGTATTATTCAAGCATTCTAGAATACCGATAGATACAACAAGGCTGAAAATCAGATAGAGGCAGTGATTCAAGATAAGCGAGTTGTGATTGATATTGGTGTGATTAGAGATTCGTTGGGGTTTCGTGATACGATTGACGATAGGTGTGAGTTTGATAAAGGATTGATTAGAGGGTTGTTTGGACGAGTAAAGTATAATGGAATTTTGGGTAGATCAATATATAATAAAGCAAACTTGTGTGAGAAATACAGGTACTTGCTTCACGTGTTGATACATTGTCTCGGTGGACGTAAGGGTGGATTCGATGAGTGCCGAGTGATGCTACAGTCAGCTTTTATTGCTCTAGTACTGAATAAACCATTCAACTTCTCTGAATTGGTTTATTATCATCTGAAGGAAAATATCACGAGCCGTCATAAGTTTCTCATGTATCCCAGATTTCTACAGATGATGATCAATGATTTGCAGCCTAATTTATTAAAGAATCAAGATGACGTGATGAAGCTTGAACACATGGATAAAGAGACTATGAGGTATTTAAGATCTTATCGTGGTCAAAGTGTTCAACAGAGACCGAAGTTTAAGCGATTGATCGGTCATCTTGCGAACATTAATTATCCACCTAATGATCGTTGGGCTCATGATGATTCCGATTCTGAGCGTGAAGGTGGTGATAGTGGAAATGATGGTGGTGATAGTGGTCCAGGACCACAAGCTGACTTAAGTTATGAGCAGAAACGTAAACTTAAAGGCAAAAAACCTATGGTGGAGAAGGGAGAAAAACCAAAGAAGCAAAGGGTGTGACGTGGATATGGTATTAAGATTCCTAGTCAACTGTTTGAGCGATCTACTCCACCTGTATCTATTTCAGCTCCTATTCCTACTTCTCCATTACCTCATAATATTATGAGATCTTCTACTCCTGTTTTTACTAGATCTCCGACTCCTATTCAGATGCCTATTTCTCCAGTGCCTTCATCGATGACTTTGGTTACTACTGCAAGATCAGATCCTTATTTTGGAGATGTATTGCAGACAGTGTTTGCTCGTATGCCTACACCACAGCCAACTACTCCAGTGACTCCAGTTACACCTACACAGTTGCCTAGACCTGAGCATTCGTTTATGACATTTACTCGTCCTCAGGGTCCCTTGCAAGTAGTTCATCCAAATTTCTTTGGTATGACTCCTCAAACTCAATGGTTCCACATGATGAATCTGTTGCATCTTCAACAGACACAGGTGCAAGCTGACAGAGCTGCCCATGAGCAAGCACAACGGAATTTGTTACGACATATTCAATATATTCAGCGAGAGAATAAGGAACTGAAAGCCCTTGTTACTGCTCAGGGGGGGGAGGATTGATAGAGCTGATAAGATCATTCTTCAACTTACGTGCAAAGATGACGAGTTGAAAAGATTGAAGAATGATGAAGAGGATCCAGATGCAGGAGGTGTGGGTAATCAGCAACTGGGCGGTGGTATATCGTCGTCGGGTAATGCTGAGAGTACACCAGTAACAGGTAATGAAGCTGGTGACACAAGTATGGGTGGCGGTAGTGAAGGAGAAGGTAATCAGTTGCAGATTGTGTTGTACAAGGATTACACGAGTGCGAAACCGATTGATGTTGTACCAGCAAATATGATTTTATTTGTGGGTATGGACGGACGGTATTATTTATAGTATGGTGAACGCAGATGAGATCGAAGAAGGCGAGTTTGTAGATCATTCATTGACCAAAGAGCAGATAGCCTTGCTTCTGGATCTAAATGAAGAGGAGGTTGAGGAATGGGGTAAAAGTGTGGATGTGGATATTGAGATTGAGGAAAGAACGAATACAGGTATTCCACGTGGGAATGTGCCTAAATTTGATGAAGTGGAAGTTCAGGATGTTACTACTGAAGAGTACCCTGAGTTCTACACTGACAACTACAACAACGACTCAGGTATTCCGTTTTTTCACTACAGAACATTTTGATGCAGCAGAACGTCGTCTACGAGAAGAGGTCGAGAAATGGAACAAAGCTGTAGAGACAAGTCACTTGTCTGCTAAAGAAAGAAAACAGAAGCGTGCTTTGGAGAGTATGTTTAAGCATGATATGAAGAAAATGAACAAGCTGATCGAGGCCTTTCGATATCATGAAAAGGAGGAAGTAAAATTGGCCAAGGCTCGAGCATCGGCCAAAGAGCAGATAGCCTTGCTTCTGGATCTAAATGAAGAGGAGGTTGAGGAATGGGGTAAAAGTGTGGATGTGGATATTGAGATTGAGGAAAGAACGAATACAGGTATTCCACGTGGGAATGTGCCTAAATTTGATGAAGTGGAAGTTGAGGATGTTACTGCTGAAGAGTACCCTGAGTTCTACACTGACAACTACAACAACAACGACTCAGGTATTCCGTTTTTTCACTACAGAACATTTTGATGCAGCAGAACGTCGTCTACGAGAAGAGGTCGAGAAATGGAACAAAGCTGTAGAGACAAGTCACTTGTCTGCTAAAGAAAGAAAACAGAAGCGTGCTTTGGAGGGTATGTTTAAGCATGATATGAAGAAAATGAACAAGCTGATCGAGGCCTTTCGATATCATGAAAAGGAGGAAGTAAAATTGGCCAAGGCTCGAGCATCGGCATACCAGTTGAAGAAGTACAAGACTATCAAAGATGTTAAAGGTGATTTGGTGTCATGGCAGTTTGATTCTGAGCTTAAAGTATATATCGTAAAGTGGGAACACGGTATTTATTATTTCAAGTGCCCACACGATATTTTATCTATGCCAAGGTGGGATGTTAGAACACTAGCCAACAGACCATTCGTGAATCGTGGGAAAGATCAGTGGGCTGAGTGCTTCTACGCTCATTTATTGCAAGAAACCCGTTATGGTTTCAAATTATTCAAGCCGCAGGTGCCGACTCACAAGTATATAAATGAGATTGACCAACGCACAGGCTAGAGGAAGATGATTCTACAAGTAAAGCCGCCAAAGACAATGAAGAGGGCTCCAATGAAGACATTTCCTCAGAGTCTTTTCACCTCGTTTAATTATTGGTATTATGACAATCATACAGCCGAAGCGGTTATCGTATTTGGTTTCGGTTCAAACACGAAGACTATACGTGTGATTGATCCGATGTGGCTGGTTAACTTATCTGAGTCTGACAACGATGCTTTATTTACTAGTCAGATCAGATTCGCTAACGTAAGCGACTACGAACTTGCTATGCAATTTCAGAAGGTGGTTTGTGTCTATTATGCATACAAAATTCATAGTTGTGTGAACTGGAAGACGAGGATGTTCCAGCATTGAAGAATAAAGAGCTCGAGACGAGGGAGAGTTTGTTGATACATGTTTTTGTACGTCTCGGTCTTTATTTTCTGATAATGTAATAGTTTTAGTTTATAGGGGGTTTAATGTAAAGGGGCATTTTGGTAATTTGGGTATCCTGCCCATTCGCCTAATTTGTAAGGCACATTCGTTACCCCGTAACGAATGTGTCACATTCGTATAATGTAAGTTCCACTCGTTAACCAAGATTAACGAACGGAACATAACGAATGAAGGCTATTCGGTGTGTAATATATAACGAATGACTTGTCTCATTCGTTAGTCTTTTAATGTAACGAATGACTCATTCGTTAAGTTTATCTTAACGAATGAGTTCATCCCCTATATATACCCCTGTAACAATTTCTAATGTAACAGTTCTGATTATTTTCACTCTCATGCCTCGTTACTCTGCCCAAATTCACTCTCAGCACACACATTACACATAGTTAAAGTAATCAAGTCTTATTGTATACCTAATCAACAAATGAATCGATGTCATCATAAGATCTAGATCCTGACAGGGTCATTCAATGATGAACGGATTTTTGTATGTTTTTGCTACAAATTAATTGTTGTGAATAAAAATCCGCATGAGAATTGATTTTATTTATTATATATATTATATTGTGTTTTTGCTCACCAACCTTGTGTTGATAAAATTATTTTCATACATTTTGTAGGTTATCATCTTGGATAATTGAATATAAGCGAGTAGATTATACCTTTAGGTTATTTATCGAATAAACAATTTATTTATCATGTTTTGTTTAGAAGTTTGGTTAGTGTTTTGAATTTTTGTGATGTACTTTGATTATTTAAATTTGAATAAATTGATATTGTCACATTAATGTTGATAGTGTCTTACAAGCTACTGTGCAATGAGTTGCGCCCCGGCATTTTCGTCGTAGGCTGGGGTGTGATAATTTACGCGGCCCATGCCCTAAGAATTCATTAGTTGTTGAAAAGTCAAATTGTGGGCCCAACTGGTCATGCGTGTGGCTTGTACATGCCATACATTTTTTGAAGAAACTTAAAACACTTCTATTAATTAAAGTCAACAACTGTCATTTGCACAACAAAATGTTGTAGGAGGTTTTCAGGCAACTGTAGAAAAGGATAACGACACTTTAACCTGATTTTGAAGATCACAATCAATCGAGAAGGTCGAGGATCGAAGATCTGAGATCTTGTAATCTTTTAGGGTCTAAGTCTTTTGTTTTTACATATCCTGAACTATAAACCCTCTAATGTCTTTCATATTTGATTTGATAATGTTTGTTATGTATGGTTAAACACCTTAGTAAATATTTAGACAAGATGATTCTTGATTGATTTGATATGTTGACGTTTGATTAATCTATGTAATGTAATTTCAATAGTTGTTATGATAATCTTATGATGCACATGATTGCAAGTGATTATTGGTTATTCTGTTAAGTTGTGTGGATTGGATCGTTCTTTGAATAAATTTACCTTCCGTTAGATTTGAGATATACTTTCTCATGGTTATATTGGCGTCCGTTAACTTAGGGTTTAAAACCTTAGCTGCTAATAAACAACTTGGCAAGAACTACATCTAGGAGGACCCGTATCTATTTAGAGTTGGAATAGATTATATTTTGAGGAGATGTGTGGATGAACCTAACACGAGATAGATTCTGAAGCACTGCCACGAGGAGCCAAAAGGTGGACATCATGTAATAATCAACACCTTGAAGAAGGCGTTTGATGTGAGATTAAATTGGACGCCCACGCATACATGAGTGAGTGTGATGGTTGCTATGTAGTCATATCTTTTCATTTCCTAAGTCAATTTTTTAGTCACTCACACTTTGCCTAGGTTAAAAGAAAAAGAAAGGCACAATAACTACATGGACTCCTTCCTTTTTTTTTGTTGGTTCATCGAATAGATAAACCATTTTTTTCTTTTTAACGAATGTATTTTTATGTTATTTCGTATTGTATCATTTTCCCGCCAGAAGTCCTACATTATATCACCATTCAGTTCGAATTAGCAAAATAAATGTCTTCTTGCATATATAATATGGGTTCTAAATATTCATGACACTACACTCTACTCTCGATTCTTACTGAAGGTGAATAGGAAACATCTTATCCCAGAATGAGACGCCCAGGAACACCATCTAGGTTATCGAGGTCTTTGATATTGGGGTATTGATTTCATGGGAACGTTTTCGACATCTCGTTGGAAGAAGCAGATCATCCTTGTTTTCAATTACGTTTCTAGGTGTGTCGAGGCTTAAGCCTTGTCCACGAATGGCACGTGGGTTGTAGTGGGGTTTCTAAATAAACTCTTTTCTAGGTTTTGGTTCTCCCAAGGCCCTGATTTGTGATAGAAGATCTTACTTTTGCAATGCACAGATGTAGAAAGAATTTCAATACTACGGGAAAACCCACCGTCTGACAATTGGGTTCCACCCATAGACTAGTGGGTAGGTGGAAGTGAGGAACAAGGGGATCAAAAGTATTCTGGAGAAGACGGTCGGATCAAATCGGAAGGGTTAGTCTAACAAGTTAGATGGCGTTGGCCTTCCTGGTTGCCGATAAGACTCCGACCAGTTCTACATCGTTTCGGATGATTTACGTGAAAGCCTATCATCTTTTTTTAAAAGGCCAATTAAAATAAAGAAAAATAGGCTACTTGCAAGCCATAAGAAGCCAAAATAGTCCATACAATAAATATAAGAAAATTTGGAAACAAATTACAAAGAAAAATTTATGAAATTGAACAAGCTCCATAAGATCGCCTTTCATTGTCTATGTTTCACCCATAATAATGAGGTAGCCTTAATGTCATTCACCACTTTATTCACAGTGATCGGTATACTGTTAAAGATCTTGTCATTTCAAGCCTTCCAAATCAACCATAACGTGGCATGTGATATTACTTGAATTTTTTGACATTCCTCCTTACTAGACATGGTTAGTCAGGAACATTGTGCATCATGGGCCTTACATATGGTTAGTCATCTACCGGTGGAGTTGGAATAATGTGTGTCATGGGCCTTACATCTGGTAGTCAAGACATATCTACCATGATAGACAATCGTTTTCATTAGTTGCATCATCTGTTATCTCAATCTTATCTAGCAATCTCTTAATATACTCTTATATTCAGAGCAATCTAGTCTGATTCTCACGCCGGAGGGTGGTCACAAGGAGGAACCCCCCCCCCCCCTTCTCAGTGACGAGCTTACGGTGTCTGTTTTGCAGGTCCCCTGAAGAACAACCTTCTCTGCTAGACCTCATCCGTGGGAAACATTACTTAACCCCCAGATTATCTATAATCTGCCTGTGGGTTCACTTAGTGTTTCTTCAATAGACAATCGTTTTCATTAGTTGCATGATTTGGAGAAGATGCAGGACCACGCTTATGTGTACTCGTATAACTATAAGTTGCGAAAGAATGAACCACATGATCATAAGCTGAAGGGTTATTAGCATGATTTGGAGAAGATGCAGGAGCACCCTTGGGAGGCAGCTCAAGTCGTAGATCTTTGTATGCTTCGGTTGGATTTTTGTTCACCTGCTTGCTTTTCTTTTATTGTGATAAAATGTTATCCAGTTTGAAGTTCGTATGGATCACACAACATTTTACGAAGTCCCAAAAACGTAAAGTCAAATATATTATTACTTTAGGACTTAACATTCAGGTTACCGATGGTAATTGACAAAAATTTTTCAAAGTACATGGTGAAAGGTATCAAAGCACTACTAGCGGACCGCTATGCATATGCTTAGCGGTCTGCCATCGTTAGGCGGAAAACTGATTTTCAATTTGGATAGGGGACCGCTACCTTGTCGCCTGGTGGTCTTTTACTGCCTCTAAAATTTAAAAATATATATATAAAAACAGATCAAAGAGACGACTTTTCCTTTCATCGTAGTCTCTCTCTCACCCGACCACCAACCTGGATCACCATCGGTGATCACCACTACCACAGTCTACCATCACCCACGCCATCATTACACCACCGTACGAGAACCGTCCCACTGAACCACCATCCCATCAATCGCCATCGATAACACAACCTATCACATGTTTTGCCACTGTAGATTTCCGATCGTCATGTCACCACCATTGTGTTGACTCTCAATTATAGTTTAGTGTAACTTGTTTAATTTATTGCAACTAGTACCACCACTCCATATTTCATCATTCACTATTTTTAATACTCTCTTTTGTTCATATCAGCACCACATCATTTCATCCCTTAAACATCCAATCCATCTTTCAACCTTACAATGTATCCCAATCTATCTTTCAACCATTTTATTATTTTTATTTAACTAAACTCTTTTAAAATAAAAATAACATAACAATAATCAAAATGACATTATATGAATTTTAAAGCCACCGTCATCTCCTCCTCATCTTCTTCATCAGCCACCACCACCCATGCACCATCACCATCTCCGACAACCTTTGCTGCCACCATCAAGCACCATGGCCACCATCATTATCCATCCATATTCTTCAAGGTATTTTGTTTAAAACAAAAACATAAAAAAAAGGAAGAATCGGAAACGGGAAGCGCTTTGGGAACCCTGAAAAAAAGGAAGAATTGGAATCGGAAATTTAGGCAGCAACTATGCCGGGGCATTGTTCCCGTCAGTACCGGACAGCACCGCTTGGCTTCCCCCACCCAAAACATTAGTGTGTAGAAATTAGTAAAAGTGGTTGCAAATCATTTAAAGGCTGGCAATACTAAATAACAGTCTTATGTGTTACATCTAAAACACTATCTCCAAGTGTAATATACAAGGTTTTAGTAGTTGTCGTGTATGTAAATTGGTTACGAATTCTGATATAATTTATGTCATCCCTAATTCACGTTAACACATATTAGGCAACCAAGATTTAAGTAATTAAGTTGAACCAGTACCTCCTTTTAACTCTAATATTGTAATAAATGCTGAGCTAATATAATTAACTTCACATCTTCGCATAGTGTGATCCTTCTCAAGTTTTTAGACTTAAAAGGTACTCGTATTTCTCAACAGCTCGGCTTCTTACGCGACTTTAGAGTTAGAAACAAACAAATTTGTCACCTATCAAGATGATTTATACACCACCTAAAGTTCTACCGGTAAGTCTCACACATGTATAACGTCGATAAATAGCGCCCTGAGTGTGGATTGATTTATTGACCGCTACAACAAAACGAATTTCTCAGAAGCTTACTAAAGTTTTTGTTGAGCACCTTCTTTTTAATAGGAATGGAAGCTGCTATCATCAAAGATTACTTGTTTGTTGTTAACATAAGATCTCATTCAACAGTCAAAATCTAATTGTGAACTCTCATTTTGCATTGTAGGAGGAATCAACAACGGATCCAAGTCAAACTTCTGTTCGGCTATGCAATATTATTATATTACAATATGAAGGACAAAAATTGCATTCAACCACCAAACACAGACAGAAAACAAAAGAGTGCACCCACTACCTCATGCGCACGCTACCCCACACACCCCTCCAAACCCTAAATCCTAATTCCAAAGACCCTTTCTCTTCTCTCTAGTTTTTTCTTTTTTCACGATGGAATATGAGTGTGAATGAGTCACATGAGTCATCTTATACTAAACTTACTTGTTACGAAATATATACCAAATTAACTCCAATAATGATCTTAATTACTGGAACTTGTCACAATAGTCAAGTCCATATAGTAATACCAATAATACATCTACCTACATCATTAAAACAACACAATTTTTTCACTTGTCACTCAATTAGACCATCTACATAGGCTACAAGTATACACGCATTCATTTTTACAATTTTTCCTTAATAAATGATAAAATGAAAATTTTTCCTTCATGAATGATAAAATGTAAAACATGTTGGTAGGAATTGAACTCAATACCTTACTTTTAAATTGTTTATGGCTTACCAACTCAACTATGATTAATAGATGTTAGTATTCTCTTTTTCTTAATTGGTATAAATTCACAATCTTCCATTTTATTACTTTTAAAATGCAACTACAAATTATTATTACTAATCTCTATATTTTAGTAAATTATTTATATCTTATGAATCTATAAGATATGTTAATATGTATATTATTAAATTTAACTTTTTATTTTACTTTTAACCACCTGTGTATCACACGGGCTCTATCATAGTATAAAATATAGGTAAATGGGATTTTAATAACTCAAACAACAACTTATTGACAAATAATAATCTTGGAAAGTTACATAAATAGTTGCATTGATAAAACAATTTTTCAAAACAGTCATAAATTTAACCTTCATGAAAGTAGTATGCCCTTATTTTTGACGAACAGAAGCCATCACATCAGCTCTATCGGCTAAGATGACCAAGATTTAGCCCATAATATTTTGCCGTCGGCTAAGGCTTAGCCTACGGTATTAAAGGCTTAGCCTCTGGTTTTGGCAGTGGTTTTGACAACTAAGCACGTGCTTTGGCAGCTTAGGCTGAGGGGTGTGGGGGGCTTTAATGGGGGCTTTAATGAGGGCTCCAACCAATAATATTATGACGTGTGGCAGAGAGAGAAACTGGATAAGGGGGGTGTTGGAGCCCCCGTTGGAGCCCCTGGCCCTGGTGTGGAGGGGCTTCAGTGAATTTTTTTTTTATTTTTTTATAAATATATTCAAACAACGTATTATTAAAAAAACTCATAAATTATTAAAAAAACACACATTAATAAAAAAACACATTAATATCTAAAAATAAAATAAAAATGGGTGAAATGGGGTATAATTATATAGGAAAAATATTTTTTTTTTTTGGTTTGTTCGGCTCCCAACGGTCAAAAAACCATCAAAAGTTGTGCAGCCCTCTCTCTTCTCCCGCTAACCGGCTCACGCCTGCATTGTTTTTCACGCTAGCGCCCCGGTGGTGTGGTGTTAGCGCCTGGGGGCGCGAGCGGAGGGACTCTAGCGCCCCCGTTGAAGCCCCACACCCCTCAGCCTTAGCGAGTGATTTTGCATGATAGCTAAGGCTTAGGCTACACCTTTTAGGGACGGCTAAAATTTAATGACTATTTTTTAAAAAGTTTGGTAAAATAGACTATTTAGTAATTTTTCCATAATAATGTAGGCTTACAATTTGAGTTATAACATTAATTATAGTTTTCACTTTCACAATATAACTATATCAACTTGCAAAACAATCATATATTTATGATTGGTACCACTTTGTTTCTCTTATATAGGTGAGTATGAGCAAAATGGGGAAACTAACATTCATTATTAGTAAAACTAAGTATAAATCTATGATAACTATACAAATTGAAATGCCTTTGATAGTATAAATACATAAATAATAAAAAGTTAATAATGTCATTGATTAAATTACGAGTATAAATTATCATTGATAGATAGTTATGCTTTACATTATTAAAATCCAATCCTAAGACCTTTGTTAGAAACACCCTACCCACTAAAACCTAAAGAACAAGCCAACCAAATCCCACATAGCTCCAAAAGCTACCCAAGGGGTATTTTAAGATTAACAATCTGTTCTTTTCGTCTACACCACCACCACCACTGTTTCTTTGAACCTTTCCAATTTCTACAAATCATCTTTGATTTGTGAAGAAGTTCTTTACCATTAAAATTTGGTGCATAACATGTCAAATCGGTGGTGGAACGGGCAAGCTAACCTTGCTGGAATGGAGCCATCATCAGGTGGTTCCATGGCTCTAAAGAAGCCAGATCTGGGAATATCAATGAACGAAAACAACACAGGGAGCGAAGAAGATGATCGAGACAACAACAGTGATGTCGATCCAAGAGAAGGTGGGATCGAGACATCCAACAGGCGGCCTAGAGGCCGTCCTCCAGGATCAAAAAACAAACCAAAACCGCCTATTTTTGTGACCAGGGACAGTCCCAACGCGCTCCGTAGCCATGTCATGGAGGTGGAGAGTGGAACTGATGTAGCTGAGTGCATAGCTCAGTTTAGTAGGAGAAGACAAAGAGGGGTTTGTGTTATGAGTGCTAGTGGGACAGTCATGAACGTAACCCTAAGACAACCAACAGCTCCTGGTTCGGTTATGGCGTTACAAGGCCGATTCGAGATTTTATCTTTAACCGGGGCGTTTTTACCCGGTCCTGCTCCACCAGGCTCAACTGGCCTGACCATTTATGTTGCAGGAGGTCAAGGCCAGGTGGTCGGTGGGAGCGTGGTGGGCTCGTTGGTGGCGTCAGGACCGGTGATGGTCGTGGCCGCAACGTTTTCGAATGCTACATATGAAAGACTCCCAATTGAGGAAGAAGAGGAAGGGGATAGTGTGGTGCAGGCCGGGATGGGGAGTGGTGGCGGTGGGGGGTCATCGCCGCCCGTTGGGATGGGTGATCCGATGCCGGGGTATAACTTGCAGCCTAACTTGATCCCTAATGGTGGTGGTCAAATGAACCATGAAGCATTTGGTTGGGCTCATGGCCGACCTCCATATTAGAGGTAAATTTAAAGTGAGAATAATCTTAATAATATTTGCTATAACTAATGTTTAATAAGATGTAGTGTGATGTTAAAGTATCAGTTGTATTAATGACATCTCCAGAATTTGTATATTTTCACTCATTTCAGCGTATTATATTATGCCAGATTCATTTTTTATTTTTTAATTAATTAAATGCTTATATGCTCCCGAAATCACTAAATTATTTGCTTTCAAATTCAATTTGATTATTAAACAAAATGAATATCAAATCAGTCATTCTTAAGAGACCAATAACATTTTTAGTTTTAAGGGTCAACGCTATGGGCGCGGTGGATGGGATGATGAGGCGCGGAACACCGCCGTAGGGCGCCGTCGGTGGGGGCGCGGAAGGGGTTCCGGTGGTCGTGAAGATGGGCGCGGAAAAGGGGCTCTCTCTCCTCACACACACACACATATATATATATATGCATATATATATATATATATTAGGGCGCTCAAGGGGCATTAACCATAGCTGGACGGGTTTCGATGCCCCGTTTTTTACTAGGCGATGATATAGCATTAACGTGGCACCGTGGAGGGGCTTCGATACCCCTCACCATAGCATACAGCCTAATGAAATGTGATCAAGACATAATTGATATCGCTATAGATGCACATAAATGATAACAAACCTTTTTTTTTTTTTTTTTGAGATATGAAACTAAAATACATGATAAATATACTATAATTTAAATTTTTATAATTGTATAATTTTATTAAGTGTTGCAACTTGCAGTAATTGTTGAGGAATGGACTGATGAGAAAGTAATTGTTGAAGATGCAGGAGCACCCTTGGGAAGCAAGACATAATTGCTTCTTGTGTGTCTATACTTTAGTCACAACACCCTAAACCACTTCTTATATTATTAAAACTCTAATCATAAATTATGATAGATAAGATGTGAATGCTCACTTTATAATTTCTGATCACATTTAACTATGTTTTCATTCATCCACAACAAGAGTCTTCAAAACACATTGGGTTACTTTTAAAAGATATTAGATTTGTTTAGGCCTCTTTAAACACAAACTAACAATGTTACTCGTGTGTTGCGACGAAATAATTTGTCTTTGGCGGCAAACATCATTTTTATTTTTGTTATATTTAGGTATTATGATTAAATCAATTAAGAAGCATTATATAGGCTTTAATATTATACGTTAAATACAGTAGTTATAGTTGAACATATAATTATATAAGTTATAACATTTCAATAGTTATTTAACTTAATTTGATATAAAGAATAATGCATATGTGTCTGATGTATTAATATTAAAAACACTTACATATACAAATATTAAACACTTTTATACGTTAAATCTAATATAACACGAATACAATAACACTTACATGCATATATATATATTACTATGTGTGTGTCTGTGTATATATATATATATATATAGGGGTGGGATCAAGTGAAATCTCATCTTAAAGAGAAAACTTAAAAACTCCTAAAAAATTAATTTTAACTTTTTTTTTAAATTTTTTTTGAAGTTTCTTCTTTTTCCATTATTCTTATATATTGTTATTGGTTTCAAAAAAAAAAAAAAACTTGTCGGTAACCTCGTCGGTGTAGTACACATGTGTAATAATGTGCATTGCATATATGCAAAAGTGTTGTATTGCATCTAATACAACACTATCCCACATATTTGATGCACACAATTGTATATATGCAATATAAGACTAATACGCACATCGAATACACATTCATATATATGTGTAATACAACATTGACGCATATGTGCACAAATCGACTTTTATTTTATTATTATTTTTTTTCCATATGATACAATGCTAGTACACATATACAATACACAAATATTGAATATATCAAATTAAACACTATTGAACTTAAAAAATGCATTGTAATACATATGTGCAATACAACGGTATCGCACAGCAATACGTATGTGCATTACAGCGAGTTTTTTTTTTATTTTTTTGTTTTTTTTATTTTTTTCTAGTGAAGGGTAGGAAATTATAAGAATAATGGCAAAAACACACTTTTAAAAATATTTTTTTATTTTTAATTAAAAATAATTATTTGGGAGTTTTTAAGTTTTCTCATTAAAGATGAGTTTTACCTTGATCCTCTCTCTCTCTCTCTCTCTCTCTATATATATATATATATATATATATATATATATATATAGGAGGATTTCTTTTGAGAACCCTTTTAAGTTTTTACAACTCGAAAGAACTCAACGTAACAATTTTTCTTTTTTGAATTTTTTTTACACATGGGTAATATATGTAGGTTACATGTACGTAAAAAAAATTATATAATTTTTTACGCAACGAGTAGATTTATTACATAGGTGTAACGGGCGCTTAAATTAGGCTAATCACTGTGCATCTCTATTCTCTCTCCTACTTTATTTTTTTAATCAAATTTAATCTCAGTCACATAATCTAATCTATTTAATTAAATGTGTGGTTAACAATGAAGTTCTTAAGTTATTCAAACTCAACAAGGTTCTGTAATTTTTAAACGTGATTACACTAATTTAAACGTCCGTTACACCTATGTAATAAGTTGACTCGGTTCGTAAAAAATTCTGTAATTTTTTTACATACCTGTAACCAACATATATTACGCATGTGTAAAAAAAATTAAAAAAGAAAATTTTTACGTTGAGTTTTTTCGAGTTGTAAAAACTCAAAAAGGTTCTTAAAAGAAACCCCCCTATATATATATATATATATAGGGTTAGGTTAAAATAGGAACCCACTTGAGTTGTGAAAACTCTAGAAACACATTCTCAACCACATGTTTTTAATTAAATTTTAAATCTTGTGGTCCACAATTAAAGTTAATAAAAAATGTAAACACATATATAATATTTTCTCCCTCCTAAAAAAATATATAAAAATTAGTAAAAAATGTTAAAAAATAGCCACAAAATGTTTTTTTTTTTATTTTTCGATGTTTTGTATTAAATGTAACAACAGATATTACATGTGTAACAAAAAAAAAACGATGTTACATATGGTTTTCACAACTCAAGTGGGTTTTCATTTTCTACTTTCCCTATATATAAATATATATTGGGTTAGGCTAGAATAAAAACCAACTTGATTTGTGAAAACTCTAAAAACTAATTTTCAACCATATGTTTTTAATTAAAGTTTGAAACTTATGTTTCACAATTAAAGTTAATAAAAAATAGAAATATAAATATAACATTTTCTCTCTCCTGAAAACATATATTTAAAAATTAGTAAAAAAATACAAAAAAAATAGCAAAACAATTTTTTTTGATGTTTTGTATTAAATGTAAAACATATATTACATAATTAAAAAAAACAATGTTACGTGGGGTTTTCACAACTCAAATATATATATATATATATATATATATATATATATATATATATATATATGATTAGGTTCATTTCAGAAGTGTTTTTTATTGTGAGAAATGAGAGAAGAGATTTTAACCAATTACATAATTTCTTTTTTATTTTCTGATTATTTATATGCAAGGGTATATTAGTGAAATATAAGTATTTTGTTTTGTAACTCATGCTCGTTAATGGTTTAATAATTAATGATAAGTTATTAACAAATGATAAGTTACAAACTATTATTATTATTTTTTATTTTGAACCATTGAAATCTATTTGATCTAAAATCATTTTATTCTAAAAATGGCTAATTATTGTAATTAGGTATATTGGTTTTTAATGATCCCAACTATTGCCTTTTGGTCACTGCTGGTCCCAACTAAAAAATTGGCTACTAATGGTCCCAACTTTTAAAGTATTTGTTCCTAACAGTCCGCGACTAACAGAATCCTAACTTCGTTAGTTTCAGGTCGCCGGAAAACCGGTTTTGGCCGGAAAACTCAATTTTTTCCCCAAAAACTCAACGTTTTCGTCCCAAACATCTTGATAACATCATGTCGGACCTTTAGGAACCTTTTTCTAGTAAAAGCCCTAATTATTGAGGTCGCCGGAAACTTTAGAACCATCGTCGAAATCGGTTGATGGTGCTCAAGTGGTGGTAGTTGGTTAGTGGTGAGTCAATTGGCGGTAGTTGTGGTGTTCTGGTGGTGTTTTCCTGCAACAAATTTGAATTTTCCGGCCAAAAACATTTTCCTGATGACCTGAAACTAAGGGCGTTAGGATTCTGTTAGTCACAGACCATTAGGGGCAAATACTTTAAAAGTTGGGACCATCGGTAGCTAATTCATTAGTTGGGACCAGCAGTGACCAAAAGACAATAGTTGGGACCATTAAAACCAATATACCTTATAATAATAATAATAATAGTTGGGACCATTAAAACCAATATACCTTATAATAATAATAATAATAATAATAATAATAATAATTATTATTATTATTATTATTATTATTATTATTATTATTATTATCATCATCATCCTTTGATCTAATGTAATGTAGATATACCTAGGTAATGTGGTGTATGAACACTTTCAAATGTTGTGTAGCCATATCTAATGTAGTTTTGGCATACTTTAATGTTGTGTAGTCATAATTAATGTAGCGTTGACATATCTAATGTAGTGTAGACAAAACTAATTTTGTGTACGTAAAACTAACATATTACAGGCAAAACTAATGTTGGGTAGACATAATGTTGTGTAGCTACACTTTCAAATGGTTGTGTAGTCATAACTATCGTAATGCAGACATATCTAATGTAGCGTAGGTTAAAAAAAATGTAGTGTAGGAACACTTTCAAATGTTGTTTAGTTATAACTAATGTAGTATCTAATATAGTGTAGGAAAATCTAAGGCCCCGATCCCGGTAGCCTTACATTCGGTATTGGATTTATTATTATTATAAACTCAGTTTGATACAGCGGAAGCATAGATAATTTGCAGCGGAAACTAAAAACGTTTACATAAATAACTTCTTTCTCTAACTAATCTTCAATATGGATAGCCCCGTATGCGCCTCAAGCTTGCCATGTCGTCACAATACCTGCATGCATACTAAAAGTCAGCTATACGCTGAGTGAGTTCTAACGTTTCTTTACTTTCACAACATACGATTTATAAGCAAATCACATCTTTCATACATTTATATATAGCATAACGTTTATAATTCTTTATTCACTTTCTCTATGCCTATCTATCAATCATTTCATAACTGTATTCTTATACACTTACTCCTAGCTGAGTCTCCTAATCTTACTCATAACCGAGCCTCCTATCTTTGCTCATAACCGTGCCTCCTATCTTTGCTCATAACCGAGCCGTTCCTATCTTTGCTCATAACCGAGCCTTCCTTGCTCTTAACCGAGCCGTTCTTGCTTTTAACCGAGCCCTATAAAGTTAGGGGGGATTTTCCATCCTAACCTATTCTGCATGCATGAGGTTTGAAGGCTCTATGCATGAACATATACCCATTCTTCTATACATAGCATTCATACTCATTGATATTCATATAACATTCTATACAAGCATTAGTAGGATATATTCCTTAACTCTTTCTATTCTAGCTATCACTCAAATATTCAAATATATATATATATATATATATATATTAATAAATTAATATATATAGACACGTTCTTATAAGATATGTGTCATTAACTAAAATCACATATATCTATTCATTCACATAGGAGTATGCATACAGCCCCAAAAACGTTTAAAGGAAAAATGGGGTTAGAACTCACCTGGATCCTGTTACGTTCACCGTTAATAGTAATTCCCTTCCTGTCCTGAGTTGTGCGCGGCTAACTGTTTAAATATGTACACGTATTAATCCTCTATAATCTCTTATCATTCATTTCTAAAGTTAACGGGGTTAGCTTTAAAATTAACTAAGCCGACATATAACCTTTTTATACTGATCTCATTTATTTAATATACTTGGCCTTATCTTATTAATGAACTATCTTTATTAGTTTGTATTCTTAATGATATTTGTTGTTATCGTATTTATGTTTATTATTATATTATTTCATTAATATTCAAATTTATTATTATTATTATTATTATTATTATTATTATTATTATATAATTATATATTTTCGTGCGTTCCTTTCAATTTCTCCATGTACAACGGGCTATTACATTTAAGTGTTTCTGAACGGATCCTATAAACCATTGGTTTGGCATAAAACGAGTTACGGGTTCGGGTTTCATTTATCTTATATCCTTTACTTTTACCTTTCAAGTCTAACATTATTATCATCATTGTTATTAACAACTTACTATTATTATTATTATTATAGATTTATTATTTAAGTATTAATATTATTGTAATACAACCTTTATTTATTTATTTATTTATTATTATTATTATATATATATATATATGTATATATATTATCTTCACTTCGTTATTGTTAATTCACGTCTTCACACATTTACAAGTAAACGTATCCTTAAGCGACTTCGGGTCGTGTAGGGTCTATACATAACTCCATTAATAACTTAATTTCTTCAACGAGTGGGCTCGTGTGTTTGGTTCATCTTCAACTCACATTCCTTTACTTGAGGCGATTCACGGGTCGTTAAACGAGTCGGGTTTCGGATTCGTTCAAGTGTTCACACTCCTAGAACCATATTGTTAATAACTTTTTATATTTATATATTTATTAAGGAATTATTATTATTATTATTATTATTATTATTATTATTATTATTATATAATACTCACCCAACTAACCCCACTTCCTATTTACCATACCCCTCATCTCTTTCCTCCTTCCTTTCTTTCTTTCTTTCCCGTTGCCGGCCTCCGGTCACCCAACCCACCTGTCGCCACCCTCCTACTTCCGGCATCACCACCACGCCGCCGCTCCCCTTTCCATCTCATCCACCATGACAGTCGTCAGAACAAATTCGCACAGGTTTCACACAATGATTTCGCATCGGGTTTCTCGCAGAAAGGATTTCGCATAGGGAGCTTCGCTTGGAGTTTGCTTCGCATAGCCAGAATTTTGCTTCGCTTAGATAGCCAGAATTTTGCTTCGCTCGGGTTTGCTTCGCATAGCCGGGATTTCGCTTCGCTCGGTATGCGAAATTCCTAATTCGCACGGGATGCGAAAATATTAATTCGCACGGGGTGCGAAATCCTCCCTTCGCACGGCCTATCTCTGGATTTGGTTCGAGTTCTAACTGTGGCCGTCGGGGTTCGTTTAGTAAATCGGGTTTCATGGAGGTTCGAACACAAGAATCAATATAACTCAGATCTAAACTCGGGTTCGCATCTGCTCGTTGTTTACCAGAAATGGGTTTTCCGGTTACGGAGCTCCGGGTTCCGTTGAACCCCGTTCACACTAGTTATTGTTTGTATTTTGTCACTTTCACAAACTGTTGCTACTGTTATTGTTGTTATTATCATCAGATTTGTTGTAGCTTGTTCATAATGATTTTGTTTATATCGTTATGCTTTGGCTCGTGTTCATTTGTTATCGAATCTTAAGATGAGAACGAAATGAGAACGAATACGAAACTTTAATATTAACATACCTTGGTGATTTGGACAATTGGAATTGGATCTTGAATATCTGGTGTACAGGAGATCTATGTTGTGTGTATGTGTGACAATGATTGGAAAATTGATGGTGAAATGATAAGGATGGAAACCTAGGGTTTAGGCGTTTAAATGGGCAAAGCCCAAAGGCTTTTAGGCCAAATCATTTTCAAGTCCATTAACCTCCTATTAATATTATCCATATTCGATATATATAATCTAATTAATTTAACGACTTTAACGAACACGAAAACTTAAAACAAAACTCAAACTTTTATTTATTAATTTATCTATTTACTGAAACGAGGACGTTACAGCAAAACTAATGCTTTGTAGGAATTCTAAAAGCAATAACCAACTTACACAACCATAAAAAAAGATCATAATTTTAATGAAAAAAAATAAAACAGTATTAACCTTCAAATGAGCATTAAATGTGCGCAAAAAAAGTAACAACATAAAGCATTAAAATCTGGTTTAATGTGGCATGCACCACAAAAGACGTATCTAACATTTTTATTAAATTATATGTCATAAATATGTGTTTTTAATTACGAATTTGCCATTTATAATATAGACCACTGATTAAACACAATCAATGGTTCAGATTCATTTCTCGCGCTTCTCGCTATAATATCACTTCTCGCATAATCTTTTCCATATATATATATATATATATATAGGGAGATTTCTTTTGTGAACCACTTTGAGTTTTAAGAACTCGAAAGAACTCAACGAAACAATTTTTTTTTTTAATTTTTGGCACACATACGCAGTTATAGTAGGTTACATATACATAAAAAAAAGTACAAAATTTTTTACGCACCGAGTCGACTTATTACATATGTGTAACGGACGTTTAAATTAGTGTAACCACTGTATATCTTTATTTTCTCTCTTACTTTGATTATTTAATCAGATTTAATCTCAACCACACACACACATATATATATATAGGGGTGGGATCTATTGAAAACTCCTTTTAAAGAGAAAACTTAAAAACTCCTAAAAAACTATTTTTAACTTTTTTTTAAGTTTATTTTTTTTCCATTATTCTTATATGTTACTATTGGTTTAAAAAAAAAACTTGTCGGTAAACTCGTCGGTATAGTACGCATGTGTAATAGTGTGCATTGCATATATGCAAAAGTGTTTATATTGCATAGAGTACAACACTATTGCACATATTTGATACACACTATTGTATATATGTAATATAAGACTAATACACACATCGAATACACATTAGTACGTATGTGTAATACAACATTAACGCACATGTGCACCACATCGACTTTTATTTTATTATTTTTTTTCCAAATAATACAACACTATTACACATATACAATATACAAATATTGAATATATGCAATAAAACACTATTAAACTCAAAAATACATAGTAATACACATGTGTAATACAACGGTATCACACAGTAATACGTATGTGCATTACAGCGGGGTTTTTTTTTTTATTTTTTTCGAGTGAAATATAAGAAACTATAAGAATAATGGCTAAAACAAAATTTTGAAAATATTTTTTTATTTTTAATTAAAACTAATTCTTTAATAGTTTTTAGGAGTTTTTAAATTTTCTCTATAAATGTGAGTTTTCTTGATCCTCTTCCTATATATATATATATTAAAGAAATTGAGTTTTTGGACACTTGGCCTTTTTCTATTGGCTCAAATGGCTAATTTTCATATATATCATCATTTCTTATAATTTGTTTGCAATATAATAATTCAAAAGAAAATAAATATTACATTTATGGACATACCCGATTTTATGCAGTTTTAACCAGTTAGTAAGCAATTTCTTATTTCAAACCCTATCAAAATTCTAAACACACGACACCCAAATATGAGGCAGGCCTCTTCATGATTCGTCGGTTCCAAACAACATCAAATTGAGAATCGATTCGGGGTTTAAAGGTATGATTTTTCATATTAACTCTTAATCGATTCATGGTTTAAACGATTTCTCGATGTTACGTTAATCGTTAATCAGTTTAGGATTAATATAATAAATCAAAATTATAATGAAAATAAATATCATGTTTATTATACATTGATAGTAATTGTCTTATTTAATATGGTGACATTTATAGATAATTAACTTACATTATTTTGAATAAATTGATAGTTAATAATGTAAATGAAAACTAAAATTTTTAGAGATTTTTGACATATTTATTTTACAAAATAGATGTATATGAAAGTTATTATTATGTTATTTTTTATGAGCTTTCCATATTAAAAATAATAATAATAATAATAGTTGACTTTTGAGGTTTGATAGCTAAATTGATGGTCAATAACGTAAGGGTTTGATTTATATAATAATTAAATTTAATGTTTTCTATTTTCCAATACGTTTTCTCTCACCATGATTTATGCATCTCTTCTACTTATTTAGCTACACTAAATTATCAAGCCTAAAAATTGCAGAAAGTTATCATTGCAATATAGTAAAAAAGAATCTCCTTTCTTGAACCTTATTAATAATAGTTTGAACTCTGTAGCTCATATATTTAAATTTGACGTAATTATAGGTGAGCTACACCCGTATCAAGTTGAAGGGTTGAATTTCTTGTGATTTTCTTGATGCTAAAAGGAGCTACACCCGTATCAAGTTGAAGGGTTGAATTTCTTGTGATTTTCTTGATGCTAAAAGGTTACTCTTACCATTTTACTGCAACTTTTTGATATAATTGTTTACAAGTTCATGGGTTTTGAGTTTAGTATAAACGGGTTCGGGTTGAGTTTAGCTATAAATTTTCTTAAACTTTAAACCTCTTATTGAATAGATTATGTATACATGTTTCATATATATATTTATTATTATTTTCAAGTATTTTTTAATAGATGATTATGGTTTCTTAATAATAGATTGTGGTTTGTTTTACATAATTATATATTTGTTTCTTATGTTTATTTTTTTCATCAATTTCTTAACAAATGATTTATCTGGGCTTTAGGCACATGTATGACACCACTGTGTGACTTATGGTAGCTATTTAATTTTATCATTTTAGTTAGTTTTTAATAATTTGATTGTTCTGATCAACTTTAATATTGTAGTCATTGTCATCTTCATTATGAGAACACATATTCAAGGACAACACCGATGTTCATCAAATTCTTATTCAAACAGATGTTAATGACTAGACTGTGGACATCAAATACATTGATGATGAATTTGTATGTTTTACTAATTCCAACAATTTAATTATAGTTGTTACAAATTTTTTTGATGTTTTGCTTTTATAAAACATGATTACAAATGTTTACCCAATAATAGTCAACTATGTCCGGTTATATAAAACTACATGACTAAATTGATAAGTACATGCATCAATTTAGCAGTTTACATATTTAAATTTTTGTTCTTAAATTTGAAATTCTAGTTTATAAAATTTTGTAAATAACCTACCAGAATTACGGATTTCATTAAATTTTGATTAATTATCTTACTAATAGTTTATCTATAATTTAGGAAGGAAAAACATAATTTGACAATTTACTATTTTTTATAAAAAGATCCATGACTGTAAATAAATTTTGATTACATAATCATATCATAATGTTCGTTTTACTAGACATGAATAATCATATTATAATGTTGATGCTTAATGTTTAATTTGAACTAATTCCGGTATTTACAATTTCATAACTAGACTTTAAAGCCGGTATTTACGTAAATAACCAATACTTTAACTTTGCAACCTTTTAGAACTTACACAATCAATTAACTTTGTATATTTGAAAATAATTAATTATTAGTTGTTAAATTATTTTTTTTGTTTTTAAAAATGAAATCAATGACATCTCCGGGTTTACATTTCTAATTTTTTGCATATTTGTATATAATAAAAATTTATTACTTTTACAATCAATTAACTTATTTATTTGGAAACAACTAATCATTAATTGCTAAATTAGTTGTTTTGTTTTTTTAAATGAAAACAATAACATCTCTAGGTTTACATTCATAATTTTTTTTATATTTGTATATTATAAAATTTATAAACCTTTATTTCAGAGAAGCATTTACAACTTTTATGTATTTAACTTCTATGATATTTCATATAACCTTAAAATATTTTTTTTTTATTAATTCGAAATGTTAATTTAATTATTAAACTGTTAAATTAGATTTATATAACCATTTTAAGTATGGTATATGATATAGTCTTCAATTTCATTCAATAGTTAGAATTTTAAATAAGTAGATATCAATTTTTAATCAAATCCGTATGAAATCATTTTTAATTTACAAACTGTTTGACTATTAATAACAAACTCAGTGAAGACTGGTTCATAGAGATGATTTTGCAAGACGAAATGGTAATTTCATTTTTACAAACATATATAATCTAATTTTACATTCGTTACTACTTACACATTCTAATTATTATTTTTTATATTTTATTTACAAGCTTTTTTGTTACATTAATTCTATAACAAGGTAACCAAATTCAAACTTATGTTAGCAAGGCTTGTATTCCAAAGCATGATGTTTATCTTGGTGAGAACAGGACGTTGATTATTAGGAAGGCTTCACTAGTTTTAAAAGAAACTTTCATTTAAATTAAAAAGAAAGTAGTTTTCAGTTGCTGTTTGTTTTGCAATGATCATTTACAAAAGTCTAGGTCAATCTCTAGCAACAGTTGGGATATAACTGAGAGAATGGTGTTTACAAATGGTCAACTTTATGTAGCTTTATCAAGAGTGAAGAGTAGAGATGGTGTTAAAATGCTTATATTAGACAAGGAAGGTAAAGTTGCAAATAGGACAACAAATATGGTTTGTAGGAAGTATTTAATAGTTTATGAATTTTACATTTTTAACTTTTGATTATGTTTCTAAACATTGTACTTTGAATGTTATTTTGGTTTAACTTTCTGTTTGACTATCAATTGTTTTCATACCACTATTATTTAATCTAAATATCATGTTGCCGTCCCAAAAAACATATTACAAACATATCAAAGTAAAGGTTATCTCAGGTACTAATATTGGTTATCATGCTTATATAACTCGTAGTAATGACCACTAACAAATCTATGATAGGAAGGCAGTTTCCAGTTGTAGTTTGTTTTGCAATGATCATTAACAAAAGTCAAGGTCAGTCACTAGCAAGAGTTGGCATATACCTGCAAGACCTGGTGTTTACACATGGCCAACTTTATGTAGCTTTTTTATCAAGAGTGAAGAGTAGAGACGATGTTAAAAGGCTTATATTAGACAAGGAAGACAAAGTTACAAATAAAACTACAAATGTAGTTTATAAGGAAGTGTTTAGTAGTTTATGAATTATACATTTATAATTTTTTATTTATCATTCAAGTCATTGTAAATTGAATGTTATTTTCGTTTAAAGTTATGTTCAACATTTCTTATCGTACTAGTTTTAATACTAATATGTATCATCTTGCCATTCAAAAAATATATCACGAATTGTTTTCTCCTTTAAAATTACGTGATTTGTTACACAAATTTTATAATTCCACCCATGTCGTACACGGGTCAATAGCCTAGTGTGTGTGTATATATATATATATATATCTGTGTGTGTGTTTATATATATATATATGTATATATAGGGAGGGATCTTTTGAGAACCATGTTGAATTTTAAGAACTTAAGAACTCCATTCTAGGCCACACATTTAATTAAATGGATTAGAATATGTAGTTGAGATTAAATCTGATTAAATAATTAAAGTAGGAGAGAGCATAAAGATGTAAATGGTTACACTAATTTTTATGTTCGTTACACATATAA
This sequence comes from Bidens hawaiensis, assembly GCF_021521415.1. Classification (NCBI taxonomy): domain Eukaryota; kingdom Viridiplantae; phylum Streptophyta; class Magnoliopsida; order Asterales; family Asteraceae; genus Bidens; species Bidens hawaiensis. Next base: position 46,913 of record NW_027498245.1, on the reverse strand, counting down.
AAAGTCGACTCGGTGCGTAAAAAATTCTGTAATTTTTTTACGTGTATGTAACTTACATATATTACGCATGTGTAAAAAAATTCAAAAAAAAATTGTTACATTAAGTTCTTTCGAGTTCTTAAAACTCAAAGCGGTTCTAATTTGAAATCTCCCCTATATATATATATATGTATATATATGTGTATATATATGTATATATATATATATCTATATATATATATGTATATATATCTATATATATATATATCTATATATATAGGGGAGATTTCAAATGAGAACCGGTTTGAATTTTAAGAACTCGAAACAACTCAGTGTAACAATTTGTTTTTTAGAATTTTTTTTCACGCTCGTAATATATGTAGGTTACATACACGTAAAAAAATTACAGAATTTTTTACGCACCGAGTCGACTTTTTACACATGTGTAACAGACGTAAAAGTTAAGGTATGTTTGGTATGAGGTAATAGAATGGATGATGGAATGGAATGGACGTGGTAATGGAATGGACAAAAGAATGGAATGGGTTATTACAGTTCCAATGAGATGTTTGGTTACCACATGTGAATGCAATGAATGATTACTGTCCGTATCAGTTTAAGGCAAATTTCTCCATAAACAGCCTAGTTAGGGTGCCACATCAACTTTCCATTCATTTTTTCACAAACACGTTTTACCTACAACAATAGAATATTCATTCTTCCCACAAACAGCCTCATAATTTTCACATCGTCAATATGGAGGACCCACAAACCACCATCCTTCACCATCCATGATAAAGGATCTCCAAGGATGGATGGCCTCCACCTCAACCTCCACAATACTTGTCTTTTCCATCCTTCTCACAAATCTCCTCCACGTAAGCTATGGATGGCCCTGATGCAGAAGGTCTAAAATGTATAGAAAAATCATTATATATGTGTGTCTATACTTCAGTCACAACACCCTAAACCACTTCTTATATTATTAAAACTCTAATCATAAATTATGATAGATAAGATGTGAATGCTCACTTTATAATTTCTGATCACATTTAACTATGTTTTCATTCATCCACAAGAAGACTCTTCAAAACACATTGGGTTACTTTTAAAAGATATTAGATTTGTTTAGGCCTCTTTAAACACAAACTAACAATGTTACTCGTGTGTTGCGACGAAATAATTTGTCTTTGGCGGCAAACATCATTTTTATTTTTGTTATATTTAGGTATTATGATTAAATCAATTAAGAAGCATTATATAGGCTTTAATATTATACGTTAAATACAGTAGTTATAGTTGAACATATAATTATATAAGTTATAATATTTTAATAGTTATTTAACTTAATTTGATATAAAGAATAATGCATATATGTCTGATGTATTAATATTAAAAACACTTACATGTACAAATATTAAACACTTTTATACGTTGAATCTAATATAACACAAATACAATAACACTTACATGCATAAATATATTAGTGTGTATATATATATATACACATATATATTATATAGGGGTGGGTTCTTGTGAAAACTTCTCTTAAAGAGAAAACTTAAAAACTTCTAAAAACTTATAAAAAACTATTTTTAACTTTTTTTTTAATTTTTTTTTGAAGTTTCTTTTTTTTCCTTTATTCTTATATTTTGTTATTGGTTCCAAAAAAAAAAACTTGTCGATATAGTGCGCATGTGTAATAGTGTGCATTGCAAATATGCAAAAGTGTTTGTATTGCATAGAATACAACATTATTGCACATGTTTGATACACACCATTGTATATATGCAATATAAGACTAATACACACATCGAATACACATTAGTACGTATGTGTAATACAACATTAACGCACATGTGTACCACATCGACTTTATTATTTTTTTTCCATATAATACAACACTACTACACATATACAATACACAAATATTG
>NW_027498245.1:0-42500 GCF_021521415.1 Bidens hawaiensis | reverse complement strand
ATGCGTTTTTAAATACGAATTTGCCATTTATAATATAGACAACTGATTAAACACAATCAATGGTTCAGATTCATTTATCTTGCTTCTCGCTATAATATCACTTCTCGCATGATCTTTTCCCTATATATATATATATATATATATATGGGAGATTTCTTTTGTGAACCACTTTGAGTTTTAAGAACTCGAAAGAACTCAACGAAACAATTTTTTTTTGAATTTTTGGCACACATACGCAGTTATAGTAGGTTACAAATACATAAAAAAGTACAAAATTTTTTACGCACCGAGTTGACTTATTACATATGTGTAACGGACGTTTAAATTAGTGTAACCAATGTAAATCTTTATTCTCTCTCATACTTTGATTATTTAATCAGATTTAATCTCTCTCTCATACACACATATATATATCAAAGAAATTGAGTTTTTGGACACTTGGCCTTTTTCTATTGGCTCAAATGGCTAATTTCCATATATATCATCATTTCTTATAATTTGTTTGCAATATAATAATTGAAAAGAAAATAAATATTACATTTATGGACATACCCGCTTTTATGCAGTTTTAACCAATTAGTAAGAAATTTCTTATTTCAAACCCTATCAAAATTCTAAACACACGACACCCAAATATGAGGCGGGCCTCTTCATGATTCGTCGGTTCCAAACAACATCAAATTGAGAATCGAATCGGGGTTTAAAGGTATGATTTTTCATATTAACTCTTAATCGATTCATGGTTTAAACGATTTCTCGATGTTACGTTAATCGTTAATCAGTTTAGGATTAATATAATAAATCAAAATTATAATGAAAATAAATATCATGTTTATTATACATTGATAGTAATTGTCTTATTTAATATGGTGACATTTATAGATAATTAACTTACATTATTTTGAATAAATTGATAGTTAATAATGTAAATGAAAACTAAAATTTTTAGAGATTTTTGACATATTTATTTTACAAAATAGATGTATATGAAAGTTATTATTATGTTATTTTTTATGAGCTTTCTATATTGAAAATAATAATAATAATAATAATAATAATAATAATAATAATAATAATAATAATAATAATTGTTGACTCTTGAGGTTTGATAGCTAAATTGATGGTCAATAACGTAAGGGTTTGATTTATATAATAATTAACTTTAATGTTTTATATTTTCCAATACGTTTTCTCTCACCATGATTTATGCATCTCTGCTACTTATTTAGCTACACTAAATTATCAAGCCTAAAAATTCTAGAAAGTTATCATTGCAATATAGTAAAAAAGAATCTCCATTATTAAACCTTATTAATAATAGTTTGAACACTGTAGCTCATATATTTAAATTTGGTGTAATTATAGGTGAGCTCTACCCCGTATCAGGTTGAAAGGTTGAATTTCTTGTGATTTTCTTGATGCTGAAAGGTTACTCTTACCATTTTACTGCAATTTTTTGATATAATTATTTACATGTTTATGGGTTTGAGTTTAGTATAAACGAGTTCGCGTTGAGTTTAGCTATAAATTATCGTTCATGTTTCTTACACTTTAAACCTCTTATTGAATAGACTATGTATACATGTTTCATATATATATTTATTATTATATGCAAGTATTTTCTAATAGATGATTATGATTTCTTAATAATAGATTGTGGTTTGTTTTACATAATTATATATTTGTTTCTTATGTTTATTTTTTTCATTAATTTCTTAACAAATGCTTTATCTGGGCTTTTGGCACATGTATGACACCACTGTGTGACTTATGATAGCTATTTAATTTTATCATTTTAGTAATTTGATTGTTCTGAACAACTTTAATATTGTAGTCACTGTCATCTTCATTATGAGAACACATATTCGAGGACAACATCAATGTTCATCAAATTCTTATTCAAACGGAAGTTAATGACTAGACTGTGGACATCAATTACATTGATGACTAATTTGTATGTTTTACTACTTCCAACAATTTAATTATAGTTGTTACAAATTTTGTTGATGTTTAGCTTTTATTAAACATGATTACAAATGTTTACCCAATAATAGTCAAATATGTCCGGTTATATAAAACTACATGACTAAATAGATAAGTACATGCATCAATTTAGTAGTTTACATATTTAAATTTTTGTTCTTAAATTTGAAATTCTAGTTTATAAAATTTTGTAAATAACCTACCAGAATTACGGATTTCATTAAATTTTGATTAATTATCTTACTAATAATTTATCTATAATTTAGGAAGGAAAAACATAATTTGACAATTTACTATTTTTTATAAAAAGATCCATGACTGTAAATAAATTTTGATTACATAATCATATCATAATGTTCGTTTTACTAGACATGAATAATCATATTATAATGTTGATGCTTAATGTTTAATTTGAACTTAATCCGGTATTTACAATTTCTTAATTAGACTTTAAATCCGGTATTTACGTAAATAACCAATACATTAACTTTGCAACCTTTTAAAACTTACACAATCAATTAACTTTTTATATTTGAAAATAATTAATTATTAGCTGTTAAATTATTTTTTTTTGGTTTTTAAAAATGAAATCAATGACATCTCCAGGTTTATATTTCTAATTTTTTGCACATTTTAATATAATAAATATTTATTACCTTTACAATCAATTAACTTATTTATTTGGAAACAACTAATCATTAATTGCTTAATTAGTTGTTTTGTTTTTTTAAATGAAAACAATAACATCTCTAGGTTTACATTCATAATTTTTTTTATATTTGTATATTATAAAATTTATAAACCTTTATTTCAGAGAAGCATTTACAACTTTTATGTATTAAACTTCTTTGTATTTAACTTCTATGATATTTCATATAATCTTAAAATATATTTTTTTTATTAATTCGAAATGTTAATTTAATTATTAAACTGTTAAATTAGATTTATATAACCGTTTTAAGTATGGTATATGATATAGTCTTCAATTTCATTCAATAGTTAGAATTTTAAATAAGTAGATATCAATTTTTAATCAAATCAGTATGAAATCATTTTTAATTTACAAACTGTTTGACTATTAATAAAAACATTAATTAGATAAACTATAGGTTTGAATTTTTTTATTTTTGTTGTATATTTTAAAATCTTTCAAATTTCAAATTTCTTTGAAACTGATTACCTTGAATGTAATTGGGAATACTATTCCTTCTTTAATTAACTAACCAAAATTTCTTTTGTTATTACCTCCATATATATACTTTTAGTTTAACACAAGAAATTTCACACCACGTATTTTCATTTATCAAATTCTACAATTTCATATTTCTTTGTAAGGTTCATTTCTATTATTCAACTTATTTCATTCATTCATATTATTGATATTGTTCATACATTTTAATTATTATCAATTTAATACTTTGTTTTTCTTCTTATTATTATACAAACATCACAATGGAGCCAACAAATATAACCATGTTTAACGAATTGAATGTTCTTAAGAATGATTGCCTTCGCGAGGTTGATATATTGAAGTTATAACGTCTAAAGGATAATAACAAATCCAGTGAAGACTGGTTCATAAAGATGATTTTGCAAGACGAAATGGTAATTTCATTTTTACAAACATATATAATCTAATTTTACATTCGTTACTACTTACACATTCTAATTATTATTTTTTATATTTTATTTACAAGTTTTTTTGTTACGTTAATTCTATAACAAGGTAACCAAATTCAAACTTATGTTAGGAAGGCTTGTATTCCAAAGCATGATGTTTATCTTGGTGAGAACAGGACGTTAATTATTAGGAAGGCTTCACTTGGATTAAAAGAAACTTTCATTTAAATTAAAAAGAAAGTAGTTTTCAGTTGCTGTTTGTTTTGCAATGATCATTTAAAAATGTCTAGGTCAGTCTCTAGCAATAGTTGGGATATACCTGAGAGAATGGTGTTTACAAATGGTCAACTTTATGTAGCTTTATCAAGAGTGAAGAGTAGAGACGGTGTTAAAATGCTTATATTAGACAAGGAAGGTAAAGTTGCAAATAAAACAACAAATATGGTTTGTAAGGAAGTATTTAATAGTTTATGAATTTTACATTTTTAACTTTTGATTATGTTTCTAAACATTGTACTTTGAATGTTATTTTGGTTTAACTTTATGTTTGACAATCAATTGTTTTCATACTACTATTATTTAATCTAAATATCATGTTGCCGTTCCAAAAAAAATATTACAAATTATGTTGTCCTTTCATATTACATATGTTTGGTAGACGATTTCTATATTTCTGCCCGTGTTGTACAGGGGTCCTCAACCTAGATCAGTCTGATAGTGTTGGCCCTGCCTTTGATCCAGCATTACACTCACCAGATTTTCTAGATGGTTTAAAAATGTCTGGAATGCCTAACCCTAGATTGGTTCTTAAATTCAGTGTACCAATAATGTTACTAAGGAATATTGACCAGAAGAACGACTTGTGCAATGGAACTAGATTGCAAGTAATTAACTTGGGCAGGCGTGTTATCGAAGTAAAGGTTATCTTAGGTACTAATATTGGTTATCGCGCTTATATAACTCGTAGTAATGACCACTAACAAATCTATGAAAGGAACGCTGTACATTCCGTGGAGGATCTTTCAATATGATATCAACTGATCTTGATGTTGGTGCGGAAATCCAACACAAGATGATTCAAGAACAAATATCAAGAAGACACAGAACACAAACGACTCCTTCAAAACACACGTTATTATTAACGTCGAGTGCTTAAGCACTATGCTTACAATACTCGTCTAATACACCAATGATACTAGACGGCCAAAACCACCAGTTCAACAACCCCCTAAACCCTATACAAAGAGATCTATATATAAGGTAGCCAACATACTAGCCCAACAAAAGCCCAAAGCCCACTGAGATCCAAAAGAATCTCGGTTTATATACAAAACACAAAACCAAGCTTAACCAAGTGCAAACCATCAATTATAGACCCAACAATCTCCCCCTTGGTTTGTAGCTTAGTTCTTTAATCGTACTCCATAATATCAACATCAGCATCCTTTAAACCACCTGCCCAATAACCAGTTCTGATAATAGAAGCCACCATTCTGGTGTATTCCTTTGCAGTAGTTTCAAAGATTGGATCAGCAATGATTTGAAATCTGCTGAGGGTCTTGATATCTCGTTCTCCAAGCTTGAGCAAATCCTTTAGATCAACAAATCCGTATTGCCCCTTACCTTTCTGTAAATGTATGACGACGGTAGCAGTCATACTGTCGAATATCCAGAATCTCATATTCTATAAAGTTCCATCAGGTACAGGAATATGAGTAGCCTTCTTTGTTGCAGGCCACATCACGTTTACCATGGTTTTTCCTGTCTTTGGATCCTTTACACCTTTAGCTTTCTTCAAGAATGATTCAGCAGTTGTCATCTTCGGAAAACCTCTATCCACTTGGCTCCTGAGGAAGTTCCAGAAATCAATTCCTCTTTTATCATTAGTTGGATTGTGGAATGATGCATTGATGAGGTCACTGAGATCCACCTTTGTCCAAGATCCAAAATCTTTCATCTTCTTGTAGTACTCGGTGTTCCCAGACTTTCTTTTAACCCACCACATATTTTTTTCAGCATCAAATCCCCAAGACATGACCCCAGAACGATCACCATATTTATCTGAAAAGCCCTTTTCAAAAGTAACAATAAATCTATCAGGACGATCGGAGGATTCAACATTCTGATTTGAATTCTTCATAATCATAATCTTCTTTTGGAGTCGATCCGACTTCTCATCTGTCATTGGAGGTGCAGACATGTATTGTTTCAATGTCTCGGATTCATCTATGTTTTCAACAGGACGACCACCAGAACTGCCACCTTGATCTACATTGGGAGTCTTTGAAGTTACATCAGCACCGCTCTTGAATTCATCTCCAAATTTCTGAACAAGTTTTTGTTGGAGGTCTAGATATATAGCAGTTAATTCTCCCATACCAGACTGAAGCTCTTTAATCTTGGAATCTTTATCAGCGTTACTAGCTTCAAGTTCTTGAATACGTACGTCTTTGACAACTGAGTCTTGTTCGAGCTCAAAGACTCGACGTTGCAAAGCTTGGACGTCTACTGGTTCAGCTTCCAGTATGACTCCCTTTCCCTTATTCTGGAAAAATTGTTCCTGCATAACAAGAATATTGGCAATCTTCTCGGAGGCACTGGAGCTTGACTGACCCTGATTGGTGGGGTCGGATGATCCAGATGGAATATCAGTATGTGGAATATCGGCCTCAAAGTCAAACTCTTGAGCTATATCATCAAATATCTGTTCCTGGGTTTGAGGCTCAGCAGTTGATGGACTTGAATCAACATGAGTCTCAGGAACTGCTGACTCTTGTTGTTGTTGTTGGCTTATTGTTGGTGTTGCAGGTTCATTAATCAGAACGCCTGATCTTGTATCTTTCTTTCTTCTTTTTCGTGGAACTAGATCAGCGTCTGATTTTTCTGGTGCATCTTCATCTTGATTTTCAGCAACTGTTTGAGGAGGCTACAAAGTAGTTGACCGAAGTAAATCTTTAAACTTCTCAAAATCTAGTAACTGTTCAGCAGACGAAGCAGTCTCCGTTTCACGGTGTTCGGACTCCAACTGTTGTACTGGAGTCTCCTCATCTTCATCATCAGAAATAATCTCAAAAGTAGCAGTACTCCTCTGAACTGGCGCCACATGCTCTTCAGCAACCTGAGCTGTCACTGGTACAGTCTCTGTTTCAGCAAAGCGGCCGAACTTAACTAGCTCATGAAGGCCTTGATAGATGACCTTTGCCCCTTTTCTTGATTGCTTCATCAACCCACAGGTATTGGGCCCCATCGACTTCATATCTAGTGTCTCAACAGATCTAACAAGGTCAGTCTAATGTGAATCAAAGATCATCTGTAGAAACCGAGGATACATAAGAAACATCTCTTTCTTCTTTCCCTTCAGATTGCTCAACATCTCATCGGAAATGAACTTGGAATAGTTGTAATTCTAATCCATGATCAGAGCAACAATGGCCGACATCTGCTTGTGGCTAATCTCATCGGAACCCCCTTTTCGTCCTGACACACACGTAAAGAATGTGTGTATCAAAAATCTCCAGTACGTGTGGAATAACTTCTTGATTGCAGGAGGGTAGGATCCCTCGTAGCCCATTTTTGTAAGGACCTCAGAAACAGCAACAGTCGAGAACTCTGTTGGGTAATCAGGTTGATCCCCAAATAAAAGCACTTCACATATAATGGCCTTTGTGATGACGACCGACTTCTTTTGCACTTTGGAGTCAATACACACAACTCCACCTGGTCCTCGCTGGTTGATCGAAGCATTGTTCCAGAAGTCCGTGATCATTTTCTTGCAAATGATAGGATTTTCTCGTAAGGCGTGAGAAATCCTGCAAGTATTGAGGCCAACGATCATGGACTTGAACTCCTTGTGTGCTGGAGGAGAATCAAACAAATATCCAACCATATTGTGAGTATCAACGAACTTTAGAGGAGCTTGATCAACCATTACTACAACAAATGAGTCAAGTTAGTAAATGTTTACGTAACTTGAGTGACGATCATGAGTTTAAAAACACCAATTTTAATTTCTCAAACATTAGAGACTAATTGTGACAAAAAAAAACCAAGTTATAAAGACCAAAACGAGATTTAATAATGTATTTTAATAGTTTTCGGTCCAAGGTGGTTGTTTTCTGTCCATGTATAGAGATTTCGGTCAAAGTTTAGTGTTCTCGGTCAAAGGAGGCATGATCTCTGTCCAGTCCCACCAAGAACACGGGTTCTCGGTCAGGGACAAGAGATCTCGGTCAACAAAAGTCAACCGAGAACCCTTAGTTTGACCATGGGTTTTCGGTCAAAACGCCAATGAGACAAAAAGGAAACTCTTTGAATTCAGCCTAGAACTCCGTGTCATCCCTTCCAAATAACTGAAGTCTCCAATCCACCATATGGAACCTGCAATAAGCTCTTAAGACCACCACAATGATCTCAATCAAAATTAACGACCAAACCGATTCAAGTTCATTATCTGAATCAATTGACATCTCATCTCAAACAATCCTACTAAGATTAACACAGTTGTAACATGCTGCATCCTCGATAGATCTCATACCTGTACTCGAACACAAAGAAACTAAAGTGCGAACAATCTTGATTAGGATACTAAAGTATTAGGATTTTCGGCCAGATGGGTTTTCTTCAGAGAGAAACAGTCTTTGAAAGTAATAATAATAATTGAGTTAGAAAATCCATTTATATTCCAAACTTCATGGGCCGAGAACCCTTAGGGACCAAGAGAAACCCAATCAGACGAGCCCAGATTTCAAACTTTGGCCCAAAACCAAATTATAAGATAACCAGATGCAACCCCAAGGCCCAAAGTAGTTTTCCAACATTAAAGCAAGCCCAATTTGAAAACATGTTTCGAGGAGAGTAGTTTCGAGATGAAAACAAAATCCAAAAAAAAATAATAAACTCAAAAAAACAACAACACGAAACACAAGTCTTCTTGATATTTATCTAATTTGGGATCAAATTTCAGTTTTGCAAAAACGCCACTTTTTGAGAAAAGATCCGAACATGGAATCATATTGTTTAAGGTGCTGTCACAAGGATTCAAGTTCAACATTATTATGACACAAAGAGACAAGCTGATAGCAGGTATACCGAACTTAGCATGATTTTATTGCATCAGTGATATGGATTAGGTTCAGTTCGGCATAAAGCTTAGATGGATATTACTCATGAACCTGTGATGCCTCCTATCTCTTCTCAAAGCGTATTTGGCTTTCCCCAGATCATCCCAATTTGACTCCAACCCCCTAGTGCTTGATCAAAAGTTTATGGATAACAAAAAAATTTTAGGCTTTAAGGTTGAACACAAGCCGTCCGGACTTACAGGCCTTTCATTCAGAGTGTTTAGGACTTACTTAAGTGCCCCACCCTTGTAGTTCTATTATGACCCTTTAAGCCTTTTAAAAACTAATTTGTTTAAGAAATATATATACAGATAATAACACATTTAAAAAAATTATTATTTTTTTAATAATAAGCAAAGCAATACAATATTTTTGGTGATCAAGACACTACTGGGCTCGTGTATGACTGGGTAATTGCTTTTCTGCCTATCCTTTGGAGAGATGTATATGAAAGCATGCACATTTCTTCAAAATGACTCTCCACAGTAAGTTTAGCAATTTTAGTTTATATCACTTCAACTTTTACGCATCATGGAAAACTACCATACAAAACAGTGACTGTTCTAGGGCCTTTTAAGCTTAATAACTTCACCCGCTAGACACACAAGAACAATTTATCTATCCTTTTCCAAAGGTTGGATCAATTTTCATTTGAAAATAATTTTAAGCTTCATCAAGCTATTAACTGAATAATCACATCATTTCCCAGAAGACACACATGTTAAGAACTCAGTCACCTCGGTCACTCTTTAGCTTTTAGGTAAATGGCTATCCCGTAAGACCACAAGTGGTTAACAGGACAAAACACATATGAGAATACGTGTCCCTCCAACTTGGAATTACCGACATAATTTTATGTGAAAGAATTCAAAACATAAAACACATCACAATCGCCCCGAATGCTTTCAGTCTTTAGATAAATGGCTATCCTGTGAATCTACGAGTAGATTACCGGACCAAACATATACAAGTATATGTCCTTCAAACTTGAGCAGTCGACATAATTTTAATCGAGAGTGAATATAAACAAACACACATTTTTTTTATAAAATGATAAAAACGCACACACTATTTTTGACTTTTTGATTTTTCTCCCCCTAAATATGTACAAATTTAGAAAATAATGTACAAATTTAAACCCAAAAAGACTCAATCCTCGAAACGAAGCATTTTAAGAAAATTCACAAGCACATTAAATCTGGCTGGTCCGACCGGTTTTGTAAATAAGTCCGCCAAATTGTTATTAGTGTGAACTTGCTCAAGATGAATCAATTTTTGGTCGTAACAGTCACGAATAAAATGTATTTTAATATCAATGTGCTTGGTTTTTGAGTGTTGAACCGGATTCTTAACAATTGCTATGGCAGCATCATTATCACAAAATATAGGGGTGTCAAGAAATTCCAACCCGTAGTCCAGCAATTGATGTTGCATCCAAATAATCTGTGAACAGCAAGCTGACGCAACAACATACTCCGCCTCGGCAGCCGAAGTAGACACCGTTTGTTGTTTCTTGCACTGCTATGAAATGAGACGATCTCCTAAAAACTGACAGCCGGCAGATGTGGATTTCATGTCGACGTCATCTCCACCATAATTGCTATCAGCAAAAGCATAAAGATCAAATTCGGAGTTTTTGGGATCCAAAGACCTAACTTCGGTTGTCCCTTCAGATATCTAAAAATGCATTTAACAGGAATTAAATGAGAGAGTTTAGGATTAGCCTGGAAACAAGCACATTGACAAACTGCAAACATGATGTCGGGATGACTGGCGGGGAGATACATCAGAGACCCGATCATCAATCGATAGTACGTTTGATCTATGGGACTCCCTTCAGGATCAGACGAAAGAAGAGGCCTTTCTGCCATTGGAGTGGCGGCACTCTTGGAATCTTGAAATTCAAATTTTGCAAGCATATCTTCAACGGACTTTCCTTGATGCAGCAAAATTCCCGTCGAGCTCTGACGAACCTACAATCTTAGAAATGTTGTCATCTCTCCCAACGAGCTCATCTCAAATCTCTTCTTCATAACCTCTTCAAATTCTGAACACAGCTCAGCACTGGTAGACCCAAAGATAATATCATCCACATAAATCTGAACCAGAATCAAATCTTTCCCGACGGTTTTAAGGAACAGAGTTTGATCAATGGTCCCCCTTGTATAGCCATGACCCAGAAGATGTGCCGTCAACGTAGTATACCATGCCCGAGGAGCTTGGTGGAGACCGTACAATGCTTTATCCAATTTGTAGACATAATTAGGATTTTTAGAGTCTACAAACCCCGGTGGCTGATCCACGCAAATCTCTTTCTTAACTTTGCCATACAGAAACACGGTCTTAACATCCATCTGATATACCGTGAAACCCATGAAAGACGCATAAGCCAGAAAAATCCGAATGGCCTCAAGTCTAGCTACAGGAGCATATACTTCGGTGTAGTCTAAACCTTCAACCTGACGAAAACCACGAACAACTAACCGTGCCTTGTTTCTAACAATCTCCCGTGTCATCTTGCTTGTTTCGGAAAACCCATCTCGTATCTAATGCTTTCTTTCCCTCTGGCAGTTCAACTAACCTCCACACTTTCAATTTATCGAACTGATTCAACTCTTCGTGCATGGCATCCACCCAACTTGGTTCTAGAAGAGCCATTTCCATTGACTTCGGCTCAATCTGTGAAATGAAACAAGAAAACAAACAACTGTTTATGTGTCTTGTCTGACTTCTAGTGGACACACCTGTTTCAAGAGGGCCGATAACATTCTCAATAGGATGATTTCGTTGAGTTCTTGTCGGAATCAGCTGTTCGGGAACATCTCCAATAGGAGATAAGTTTGATAAATTTTCATCAACTTCAGTGAGGGGATTCTTCCATCCAGAAGCTGTCGTATTGTGTGAGTACGAAGTGCTGACAACGTATTCATTTGGAATGACATCGGGAAACAAGGTGCTCCCGCAGATTTGACGAATAGGACTCTCCCCCTCAACTGTTGAAGCATTTTCTGAAGAGTTTGGAGAGTACATAGTTTCCGTAACTTCTTTCGGCTGACTGACGGACGCGGGTGGGTTGTCATCAAGTGGTTCTGTGACATCATCATCCAAAAGAGGAGATATGTGAGATACTGCATGTGGGTCTTCATTCTCAGTATCTGCTGTAGCACCACCTGAAGTTTCTGTGTTGATCACCGGAAACACATTGAACGATTTGAAGAGTTCATTGTAATCGAATAACCAGTCCGTACTAACACGAGCATCAGTCTTGTTTTCTTCCAACCAACGAACGTCATAGGATTCTAGAATCTGTTTAGCCAACTTATTGTAGACTCTGTAGGCGGTGTGACCAGCATACCCAACAAAATAACATTAATCAGCTTTGGCCCCAAACTTTGGAGTAGACTCGAGTTTCAGCAGAGTACATGGAAAACCAAAAGCTCTGAAGTGTGCAACAGTAGGCTTATGACCATATACGATCTCATATGGAGTTTTCATTTGTGATTTGTTAATTATCACCCGATTCTGAACATAACAGGCCGTGTTGATAGCTTCTGCCCAGAAGAATAATGACAGTTTAGAATCACACAGCATGGTCCTTGCCGCCTCGATAAGAGTCATGTTTCTCCATTCAGCCACACCATTCTGCTATGGTGTCAGAGCTGAACTGTATTGACGGAGCACCCCCCTTTCTGAGCAAAAATAATTCAATAATGCATTCTTGAATTCCGTACCATTGTCACAACGAATTCCTTTCAGTTTCAGATTCAGCTGATTTTCCTTAAGAATCACAAATCTCTTGATCAGTTCTGCAGTTTCACTCTTATTTGACAAGAAAAAAACCCAAGTAAACCGTGAGTAGTCATCAGTAATAACGAGACAATAAGAGCTGCGAGAAAGACTCAAAACATGAACCGGACCAAAAAGGTCCATATGCAATAGTTGAAAAACTGATAAAATGGTATTAATCAATTTTGGTTTATGAGTTTTTCGAAGATGTTTACCCAAATCACAAGCCACACATTTTTCAATAGTAACAAAATCTTTAACGAGTAATCCACTTACCAAATCATTTTTAGCAAGACGATTCAGATTTTTCATATTATCATGACCAAGACGACGATGCCAAAGCATGGCATTATGTTCAAACACTTTTGAAAACAAACATGTTATTTCATCAGGAACATTTTTGTTCATGTCGATCACGTAAGCATTATCTTTTCTTTCTGATCGAACAAGAATCCTGTCTTCTGGTATAATGATACCAGGTTTCAAAATCAAGCACTCTTTATTAGTAAAATGAGTTGAAAACCCTTTATCACAGATTTGTGACACGCTCAACAAACTATGCTTCAGCTCTGGAACAAAATTAACATTTTCGAATTTTAGAACACCGTTACTTACAGTACCCTTCTGCGTGATCTGCCCTTTTTCTCCACCCGCAAAGGACACATACCCACCATTAAAAATTTGAATGTCATGTAGCTGGGAAATGTCTACTGTCATGTGCCTGGAACAGCCACTATCAACATACCAAGGTCTGATGATATTCCTCCATAGCTGCTCCTGCACGAAGTGTGGGATTAATTAGACTTTGGCACCCAGTCCATAGTAACACTGGGTACACCTGACTCAACTACACTCGTTACGGGCTGCCATGACATATCTTCTTGATTATCTAAAATGGAAGAAGAAACCTTCTTTACCAGAGACTTAGGCATCTATTTATGTTTACCATTGCAAGACTTACTGTTGTTAGTTTTTGAAGTCGAATCATGGTTTCTATCACTTCTACTAAACATGTTAGGCTTGGTCTAATGAGGACTAAACCTACCAGATTTGTTCTTGTTCCAATCACCGTCAGAGGGATTTGCCTTATGATGCCCGAAATTTCTTCGATAGGTATCACGAGGCATATTCCTCTGATAAAATCCCTAGTAAGGAACATATGGATTATGTGGACAATTTCTAGCAATATGACCAGGAATCCCACAATTATAACAAGTATGATGTTTTATATAAAAATCATTGTGGTGAACCTTTTGTCTTGACATATTGTGTGGATCAGGTCGCTTAGCTTGATTTTTACCTTTAGACATGTTGTTTGATTCGACACCCTTTTGTTTATTTGAGCATCCGTCTTTAATGAACTTGGGTGGTGGGTGGTTTTTAGCAAATTTTTTATTTTTATTTTTCTTATTAAAAACCACATCATCAGATTTCACAGTTTTAACAGAATTAACCACACAATTGTCTTTGCTCTTAAAGCTAGAGCCCACACAAACAGTCGAACTAACAGAATTCAAAACATGCAGTTTTAAAGACACATCAGAATTAATGTCTTTATTAAACGAAACACAAGAGTCATCATCCTCATCAATCCATTCCTCAACAATTACTTTCTCTGCACATGAAGCAAACACGTTAGAATCGTTCACTCCTGAAGTGGATACATTTATATTCACAAGATCATACTTTTCATTCTTATCTTGTTTACCGTACTTCATGCCCTGTACCTTTTCTTCTTGTTCTTTGGTGACAAGAAGTCGAACATAGTTGTCATTGTAAGGTGGGGGTACCCGACTATATCCTATGCCCTCACATTCGTTTTCCTTCCACCATAACTGATTGTCAATCATTGAACTAACTACTTTACTGGAGCCCTCGAATTTTTTGAAATCAAGTTCAGCTCTTTCAAATTTAGCATTTAAATTCAAAATCTCTATTTTTGAGGCTTCCAGATTAGCGGTTAAGTCAGCAATTTCCTGCTTGGCATCTAGGTGGTGACAACACTTTATGCTGAATTCAGATTTAAGCTTAGAAAAATCGTTTTGATTTGCTTCTATTTTATCTAAGAATGCTTTTTCATTTTTCTTAAGTTTAAAATTTTCAGATTTCACTATTTCCATGTCTCTAATCAAGTTATCATTGTGGAGTTTATATAAATTAATTTTATCAACACAATCCTGAGAACATAGTTGAAAGCTTACCTCGGATGAGCTGGGAGGAGTGAAGGCCATGAATGTGAATTGAAGTTCCTTGATTTGATCCTCAGCAGCATGTTCTTCCTCAGCATCCTCAACGTGAGCATAATTGGCGGTCTGATTGCCAATGTTGAGAGCAGCCATCTGACCATCCCAGGAAAATTGTTGAGCAACAAAACCTCTTTCACCATTTCCTGAACTACCCCCAACTTCTCCTCTAGCATTTCCCACTGGAAACAGTATCCTCTCCGTGTTTCCTTCCTTTGCTGGGTTGGTACATTCATGAGCAAAGTGACCCGGCTTGTGACAGTTGTAGCATCTCAGAGTGTCCTTGTTAAAACCCACCTTCTGATTGTTTGGCATATTCCAATTGTTCCTTCCCATTCTCTTTGTGAATTTCTTGGCCCGAAACACTGCCATGGCGATTTGCCAAGAGATATTCATTTCTTCAACATCATCTGGATGGATTTGATCAAGCTCAGTAGTAATTACAGGTTGAACCAGATCACCAGCTAGAAATGCATTGTAGCAGTTCATGAACCCCGCCATTAGAGCTATGTTCTCTTGAGTTTCTTTCGGGATAGATGGAATCTGACTGGAGTTCTGACTAGGAGCAACGCCAGATGACAGAGGTTTACCATTATCAGCCGGAGATTGAGCAGATTTAGTGAAAAATGCTGGAGTTGGTTGAGGTGGGATGGAAGAAGATTGGCCCTTAGTGGACTTAAACATTTGGATGTTTCCTTGAGGTGGAAGTTGCTGAGTGGCCTTAAACACTGAGAAGCTGTCTTGTGAGATGAGGGCATTGTTAGAGGCAACGTTGTACCCAGCTGCACTGTAGGAGTTTGCATGGTTTATTGCACGTTGCTTGTCATCCATGTCACATGCCTTAACAGTAGCCATCATCTCAGAAATAGACATTCTGTTGAGATCTTTTGTCTTCTTGATAACAACAACATTCATATCCCAACTTTTGGGCAGTGAGTTCACTAACTTGCTGTTTATTTCAGAAGTTGCTAGATAGATGCTTGCAGATCTCATCTCAGTCACAAGAGCTATGAACCTTTGAAGTTGAGTTTCCAACAACTCTCCCAAAACATGATTAAACATATTGAATTTCTGTCGCAGCAGGTCTTGGCGACTTCTCTTCATGTCTTCGTTTCCTTCACACACCTCAATTAACGCCTCCCATAACTCCTTAGCAGATTGAAGTTCTTTAAAACCCAGAGCAATCTCAGTTAAGAGTGCCATAGTTAAGGTTGAGAGAGCCTTTTCATCCTTTTCAATTTTAGCAAGATCATCATCATCGTACATAGCAATAGGCTTCACAACAACTTCAGTTGAGTTCTCACGTTGATACATGATGTTTTGGGGTCCCCTAACTATGCTTCTCCAGATTTTTGCATCTTTCATCTTAACATACTTCTCGAATCGAAATTTCCACTCGCTGAACCCTTCATGAGACAGTAGACGAGGCACAGTAGTGGTGGTCCCCATTATGAAATCCAGTTCTTGATGGAGTGAAGCATTGGATGACACATTACTGTTAGTTAATTGTTCCATTTTAGTTTAATCAGTCCAAAAGTAATTTTAAGTCCAGAAACACTCCAAAGTCCAATACAAAAAGCCCAAATCAGATTGATCATGCCCAACTAAGTTCACAGTTTGCTTTGACCGAAAACAAGCTTTGACCAAGAACTGAATGCGTTGACAGAGAACCAAAGTTATTGACCAAGTACTACAAATGTTGACCGAGAACAACGAATCTTGACCGAGAACCAAGAATCTTGACCGAGAACCACCGAGAACACTATTCCTTGGCCGAAAACACCGATTTTAAGCCGAAAACCCTTGTTTAAAGGTCGAGAACTATTAAGTGTAGCCGAGAACACCCAAATTTACCCGAGAACTGGATTTATTGATTAAGATTTGCAACTAACTGAATCCCGTGAATTATGGGATTCAAATTTGTTTCCAAATTAACCAAATCTCTAACCAAGAATAAACCCTCTTCTTCTTCTCCGATTAATAACTCGCCGGAAAATAACAAAACCACCAAACGATTTGTGACATTTGAGCCAAAACAAGGTACACCTCAGTACGTATTTATCGATTAAGCAAATAAACGCCTTTTGCGTAACAAACGAACGATTAACCGAACGGGTCGGGTTATGACCCAGATATCCCGGGGGGGCCATCTATAAGTGTTATAAGTTTAATATAAGCTAAATATTAGTAATATGGCCTTAGTTTAATAGCAAACAAGTTAAACCAAAACATGCTCGTTTAACTACCCGCTATAGA
The DNA here is from genome assembly GCF_021521415.1 of Bidens hawaiensis. Classification (NCBI taxonomy): domain Eukaryota; kingdom Viridiplantae; phylum Streptophyta; class Magnoliopsida; order Asterales; family Asteraceae; genus Bidens; species Bidens hawaiensis. The sequence goes on along the minus strand of NW_027498245.1, from coordinate 25,492 downwards.
TTTATACGCGAAAGATAGTTACAAACCAAGCATTGTATCATCTGTTAAGCCGAAAAAGATTTACCAAACACTTATTTGAAATGTTTTAAGTGATCCGTGAAAATATTTTTGATTTTTACAAACATATAGTATGTTTTTATAATTTTACACAAAACTAGCCGAAAAACACTCATTTTCGCATTGTTTAACGCACCCGATAAGTTTTTCGCGCCAAAAACCGAACCCGAACTAAATTTGGACTGGGCTTTTCGTTTTTGGGCTTGTATAACCAGATCATTGGGCCAATAAAGCCCAAAATGGGCCCATAAGCAATCCCGATCGCAGCTACCACCCCACCCCCATTTTTTTTATAAAACTTGTTATGTAAGCTTGTTTATTCATTTTATTTGATAAAAAGTTGAGGTCCAAGCAGCTGCAACCAAAATTTCCAGAAACCTTCTAAACCTTAAGGTAAACCACTTAAATAAGCTACTTTTACACTTGTTTAACCTTGATTAATACCATGAAAACATGTCTTAATTGCTAAAAATCATTTCTAACCATGTAAATATCCCAAAAATGGTCCATAAACATGTTTTGATCATACACATGGTAAGGAACCTGTTTTGATAGTTTTTTTTGGCCATAAACACGGATTAAAGGGTTGAAACGGCATTTTTACTGTTCAAAAGTTCGTTTTTGTGCACTAGCCGAAACCCTAAGTTAAAGGCTGTTATGTTGATGAAAAATTGCTTGGTTTGTGATATAGGACTTGTATCTAGCCTACATAGGATCTTGAAAAGTTGATTAGAAAGGCGGAAACGAACCAAAACCGCTAAGGTAATGTCGAAACACTCGCTTACGGGCTGTTTAGGTTAAGGTTGTGATGTGCATATTATTAGGCCTTGAAATTTTGCAGGGACATCAGGGACCACGTCAATGAGTCCCTGTTCAATTTGGTAATTTTTTGACCATCCGAGAATATTTGGCGAATTTATTACCGAATTGGAACGTTTATTTGGGAAATATAGCTAAAATACTTCAAAAATTATGAAATTTTTCTGGGAACTCAGATTTAATGTATATTGATCACATATGAATTTTGGGATCATTTGGAGAAGTCTAAAGGTGTTTTGTGTATATGCGTTCGTGTGAATCTTTATAGTTGAATTTGGGCCGAAAAGAATATTACACGAGCTTTTTACATTCTGGAATTGATACAGGTTGTTTTGGGAAATGATTTGAGTATTCAGGAATTTTTATGGAATTTTTGGAAATTGTTTGGGATAAACGGACGATTTTCAGGCGAAATATAGCTGATAAAATGAATTTTTATAAATTAATAAATCAGTAAATAATTCCAGAAATATTTTTATTAAAATCTACATATTTTAATTGATAAGTGGCTAAATTTTCATAATTTAATGATTAACGGTTAATTAATTATGCTAATTTAAAGATTAAACAAATTTAGTTTTCATAAAAACCGGCAAGTTCGTGATTAACGAACCTGCGGGAATATCAAAACACCAAGAGTGATCAAAAATCATATTTTTGGACTAATTAAGTAAAAACGGACTTTTCTACGAGAAACCTGGACAATCCGGATGGATTGTGCGTGTTTCTTCTTAAATCAAACTGAATAAACGGAAACGGGCCCCGTGGCTAATCTGGGACCCCAGTACGTGATCCTTCTTTATAACTTAATCTTATATTAACCAATACATTTACCCAAGCTTATTTTCCCATAACTGTTTTCTGAACGCGTAAACGAATAACTTGGCCCAGCTGGGAAAACAAGAATCTGAGCCAAATTCGGTTTTAAGTATAAGACATTGAACAACATCACAACCTAAGCCTATTGCCACTTACTGGGCATTCCAACTATACCCAGATTAGTTATACAGCCCAGTTTAGTATTGAGATTATAATAATATTAAAATATTAATATTATTATAATATTGATTATAGGAAACAGTGATTGCAAGTTATACAAACCTCGAACCGACGTGCTACTGATTATCTACTAAACAGTGAGTTTCATGACCTCACTTCTAACTGTTTTACGAACTTTTGGGGTGAAAAACATGTTTGATTACATATACATACCTGAAACATGTATTTATGTGAATTATCTAAGTGCTAACACACGAAAGTCCCCACGATCACAGTGATTAACTTCGAGCCGGTGGCTTGTGAATAGTACTATTGGTTTGACAAACCCAAACGGAATCGGCCTGGTTTCCGTGTCACATAGCGCCGTTTGCACATGACCATAATTACACAAACACGCTATGTAGTGTTAGACATAGCTACTTGGGTTTGTCAAACAGTCAAGGCTGATTGGGCGTGGGAAATGGATGCACGCAGCACAAACAGTCAAGGCTTCACTGTAGCTTAGCATAATTACATCATTTACATACATACATACTTATATCATGATTGCAAGTATTAACTTGTGAATGTTCATAACTGTTTTCCTGAAACTCGTGAAACTCACCAACTCTAGTAGTTGACCCGTTTTAAACTGCTTTTCAGGTGTACCTAAATCGGAATGATTTGGTGATCTGTTACTTGTCCAAGGTGTGTGGTTGATTCTATGTGAATAAAAGCAAGAGAGTTAGTAGTAAGATCGTATAGTTAACGTACCAGTTTGGTTTGTATCACCTAGACTATAAAACGAAGACAAAACAAGGAAATGTAATATATTGTAAATTAGTTTGTAATGTTTCTTTATAAACAATGTGTTGATACCAGAGGTGTCTGTTGCATTCCCGTTTTACGCTTCCGCATTGTGCTAGTCGGGGTGTGACACGATTAGATCTTGAATCCGTTGATATCACAATAACGAGCCTGGATAGGTCTAAGGTTCTGATACCAATTGTAAGTACCGTGGAGGATCTTTCAATATGATATCAACTGATCTTGATGTTGGTGCGGAAATCCAACACAAGATGATTCAAGAACAAATATCAAGAAGATACAGAACACAAAGGACTCCTTCAAAACACACGTTATTATTAACGTCGAGTGCTCAAGCACTATGCTTACAATACTCGTCTAATACACCAATGAGACTAGACGGCCAAAACCACCAATTCAACAACCCCTAAACCCTACACAAAGAGATCTATATATAAGGTAGCCAACATACTAGCCCAACAAAAGCCCAAAGCCCACTGAGATCCATAAGGATCTTGGTTTACATACAAAACACAAAACCAAGCTTAACTAAGTGCAAACCATCAAGTATAGACCCAACAAAGGCAGTTTCCAGTTGCAGTTTGTTTTGCAATGATCATTAACAAAAGTCAAGGTCAGTCACTAGCAAGAGTTGGCATATACCTGCAAGACCCGGTGTTTACACATGGCCAACTTTATGTAGCTTTATCTAGAGTGAAGAGTAGAGACAGTGTTAAAAGGCTTATTGTTGGTGCATTTTGTGACCGTCGCATGCAATTCTGTTCAGCGGAAACGAAGTACGAAGTTAGAACAACTTCGCCATAGGCGAAGTTGTAACAACTTCTGCCATAGGCGAAGTTAGAACAACTTCGCCTTAGGCGAAATTATAACAATTTCTCCTACAGGCCCAAGCCCAAGCCCGCAAATTTGTGTATCTATATATAGGTGTGTCTTGTTTAGAGTTGGGAATCCAGAAAGTCAGAGTGTTTTGTGATCAGTTTAATTGTCTAGAGAGAAACCGAGAGGGAGAGTCGTGTGGGACGGCCCGAGGTAGAGCTCACCTCGGGTCGGCCGTCATTTGTTTTCGTGTTTGGTATGTAATGTGTTTCGGTTATTATATAAAAGATCTGCAGATGTGTTTATCCCATTCGTGTGTTTGTTCGTGTATGTGTTTGTGTGTAATTGTGTTCTTAGTCTTCTACACCATTAAACGAGTCTAGGAGGATTCCGCACTCCTAGACCTCGTGCGGATCTCGTATCGATCGGCGACGCCCCGGGGGGACTTACAAGTGGTATCAGAGCCTTAGGCTCTTATGCTATGGTTCGAGATCTGCGTTTTGGTGTTTCTGGCACGTTTCTGATGCGTTTTCGGGCGAACAGCCGCCGCAGGCGAAGTTATGGGGTTCAGGCGAAGTTGTCGCTTAAATTTTAGGGTTTAGGCGAAGTTATCAGTCAGGCGAAGTTATGGACAGGCGAAGTTATGGACAGGCGAAGTTAAGGAGGGGCGAAGTTGACTTTTAGGCGAAGTTGACTTTAGGCGAAGTTAAAAAAAAAAAAAAAAAAAATTGTTTGGAGTTTTCGTCTGTATGGCCAGGTGTACATGATTATTGTGAGACCTAAGACGTTGTTCCGTCAACGAGTGAAACTTGTTATCTCTTGGTCTTACGTGTGAACAAATACGTGTCAATTCTGGATATGGAGTTGAGGTTGTGAATGGGATATTGATTGAAACTGGATATTGACACATATTTGGGTGTTTGTGGGCAATGAAATAGTTGTTGTTCGAGGTTGACCAACTGAAGAAAGTCAAATTGAACTGAAGGTTTTCGTCATTACTGGATTGCGGTCAGAGCATATTATTAATGTTATTTTCAAGGCGTTCGAGAATTGGATCCTGAAACGTGATGCTTATTTATTAAAGTGAAAATTCTGGAACAAGTTGGATTTAATCGGGAATTAAAGTGTTTATGTTCTTGATCGTTATCCCTGGTGATTGAAGATGCTTCGGATTAATTAATGGTCATGTGTGTTAGATTCTGTCAAGGTGGTTTTGTGATGAAATTGATCACTTGATGTTGAGTAGTTGAAGATTAAACCTTATCGTGTGCCGACGTGTTGGTGAAGTTGTGGAGGGAGCCCAACTTCACGTGTTGGTGAAGTTAGAAGAACTTCACGTGTTGGTGAAGTCAGAAGGACTCACGTGATTGGTTGAGATGATCAATTAGGCACGGGGATGCATGCATTTCAAAGACCTCAATCTATATAGTCGGAGAAGCTTACACTGAAGGGGAGATCTGATATGGAAGACGCTGGGTGATTGGTAGATTTGTGAAGCTACAAGACAGTTTCAGACACGGCTGGTTGAAGAGCAAACAGAAGATCATCAGTTAAGAGGGAGTCTGTTGGTGCATGTTTTGTAACAGATGATCTTTTGTGTTTGTTCGAATTGAGAGCAACGGTTAAAGGGGAGTCTGTTGGTGCATTTTGTGACCGTCGCTATGCAATTCTGTTCAGCGGAAACGAAGTACGAAGTTGTAACAACTTCGCCATAGGCGAAGTTGTAACAACTTCTGCCATAGGCGAAGTTAGAACAACTTCGCCTTAGGCGAAGTTAGAACAACTTCGCCTTAGGCGAAGTTATAACAACTTCGCCTACAGGCCCAAGCCCAAGCCCGCGAAGTTGTGTATCTATATATAGGTGTGTCTTGTTTAGAGTTGGGAATCCAGAAAGTCAGAGTGTTTTGTGATCAGTTTAATTGTCTAGAGAGAAACCGAGAGGGAGAGTCGTGTGGGACGGCCCGAGGTAGAGCTCACCTCGGGTCGGCCGTCATTTGTTTTCGTGTTTGGTATGTAATGTGTTTCGGTTATTATATAAAAGATCTGCAGATGTGTTTATCCCATTCGTATGTTTGTTCGTGTATGTGTTTGTGTGTAATTGTGTTCTTCGTCTTCTACACCATTAAACGAGTCTAGGAGGATTCCGCACTCCTAGACTTCGTGCGGATCTCGTATCGATCGGCGATGCCCCGGGGGGACTTACACTTATATTAGACAAGGAAAGCAAAGTTACAAATAAAACTACAAATGTAGTTTACAAGAAAGTGTTTAGTAGTTTATGAATTTTACATTTATAATTTTTTATTTATCATTCAAGTCATTGTAAATTGAATGTTATTTTAGTTTAAAGTTATGTTCAACAATCATTTCTTTTCGTACCAGTTTTAATACAAATATGTATCATCTTGCCGTCCAAAAAATATATCACGAATTATTTTCTCCTTTAAAATTACGTGATTTGTTAAACAAATAATATAATTCCACCCATGTCATACGCAGGTCAATAGCCTAGTATATATATACATATGTATATATATATATATATATATTGGGGAGATTTCAAATGAGAACCACTTTGAGTTTTAAGAACTCGAAAGAACTCAGTGTAACAATTTGTTTTTAGAATTTTTTTTACACATTCGTAATATATGTAGGTTACATACACGTAAAAAAAATTGCAGAATTTTTTACGCACCGAGTCGACTTTTTACACATGTGTAACGGACGTGAAAGTTAGGGTATGTTTGGTATGAGGTAATGGAATGGATGATGGAATGGAATGGACGTGGTAATGGAATAGACAAATGAATGGAATGGGTTATTACAATTCCAATGAGATGTTTGGTTACGACATTGAAATCAATGAATGATTACTTTGTGTTTGCGTTGCTTGGTATGTAGGAAAAAAAGAAAAATAAAACTAAAATGGTAGTGAATGGCGGTGGTGGTGGGAGGTAGGTGGCGGTCGTGGCGTTCGTGGGCGGTGATGGTTGTTGGTGGTGGCGGGTGGTGGTAGGCGACGGGAGATAATGGTGCTTGGAGGTGGTGGGGGTGGGGGGTGGCAGCGATAACAGTGGAGGTAGCAGTGGTAGGTGGTGGTGGCAGTGGCAGTGGCGGTAGTGGACAGCGGTGACGGTAGGCAGCGGGTGGTGGTGGTGAGGGGCGGAGGCGATGGTTGATGGTGGCGGCGGGCGGGTGGCGGTGGTGGGCGGTAACAACAGTGGTGGATGACAATGGTGGTGGTTGGTGGCGGCAACGGTGGTGGTTGGTGGTGGTGTGGGTGTTGATGGTGGTGGGTGGTGGTGGTGGGAGGGTAGTGGAGGTGATATAAGGTGAAAGAGGGAATGGAATGAAAAAACAACATGGGGTATCAATGGAATGGAATGAAAAAACAACATGGGGGTATCGATGGAATGAATTTTGGCAATTTTAGAGGGAATGGAATGGACTAGGTAATGAGTCATATTATTCCTTTGATCAACCAAACACACTTTTCCCCATTCCCTCACAATGAGTCATTCCATTCCGCCCTCCATTCCTGCATACCAAACGCTACCTTAGTGTAATCAGTTACATCTTTATTCTCTCTCCGACTTTGACTTTTTTTTATCAAATTTAATCTCAACCATATATTCCAATCCATTTAATTAAATGTGTGGCCTAGAATGAAATTCTTAATTTCTTAAAACTCAACATGGTTCTAAAAAGATCCCTCCCCTATATATATTATAACAATGGTTGAAAAATGATAGTCACAATGGAAAAAATGAGTGGTTGAGAATTGATAATTGATGAATAGTAAATTTAGTGAGTGAAGAAAATGTTGGTTTTTGATATACATACATACATATATATATATATAGACCAAGGTTAGAATAAAAATACAATCTTTCGTAAGAAGTTAGGAAACGATAGTGACCATTGGATAAAATAACACATAGGGTAGGATTGTAAATTGAAAATTTTTAATTTGGGAATTATAATCTTTCTTAACGGAGATTCCTATTTTTAGTAATCATTAAGCAAATTTTAATTAAGAATTATTTTCTTTTTATATTTCATAAGCAGTATTTAGATTTATCACAACAATTTTCTTTTTCACCATCTCGGTTTTCTTCAAAATCCATCAATTTATATGTCTTCAAAACAATAAAATTCACAGTTCACCAACTATTCTGTTTGTTTGTTTGTGTTGTATTCATGTAAGCTCGTTGAATTGAAGAAGGCCTAATTGGATTGTTATCAAGCTGTATAAAATGTATCGAAGCGGGATGTCTTGCAGGAGTGATTTTCATTCAGAGTTCTCACCCACCTTGATCTGAGGCATATCGTCTTCATCATCTTAACATCACCATTCATGTCACACCCCGACTAGCATAATGCGGAAGCGTAAAATGGGAATGTAACAGACACCTCTGGTATCAACTACATTGTTTATAAAGAAACACTACAAACTAATTTACAATATATTACATTACATTATTCTATCATTGTTTTACAGTCTAGGTGATACAAACAAAACTAGTTCGTTAAACTATATGATCTTACTACTAATACCCTTGCTTCTATTCACATAGCATCAACCACACCTTGAATACGTATCAGATCACCAAGTTATTCCAATCTAGGTACACCTTAAAAGCAGTTTAAAATGGGTCAACTACTAGAGTTGGTGAGTTTCACGAGTTTCAAGAAAACAGTTATGAATATTCACAAGTTAACACTTGTAATTATGATATAAGTATGTATGTATGTAAATGATGTAATTATGCTAAGCTACAGTGAAGCCTTGACTGTTTGTGCTGCGTGCATCCATTTCCCACGCCCAATCAACCACTGTGGCCCCCTTTCTGCCCACAATATGCCCCAAGTAGCTATGTTTAACACTGCATAGCGTGTTTGTGTAATTATGGTCATGTGCAAACGGCGCTATGTGACACGGCAACCAGGCCGATTCCGTTTGGGTTTGCCAAACCAATAGTACTATTCACAAGCCACCAGCTCAAAGTTAATCACTGTGTTAGTGGGGACTTTCGTGTGTTAGCACTTAGATAATTCACATCAATACGTGTTTCAGGTATGTATATATAATCAAACATGCTTTTCACCCCAAAAGTTCGTAAAACTGTTTAAAGAAAGAGGTCATGAAACTCACAGTTTAATCAGTAATCAGTAGTACGACAGTTCAGGGTTTGCTCGACTCGTAATCACTCGTCCCTATAATTAATATTATAATAATATTAATATTATAATATTATTATAATCTCAATACTAAACTGGACTGTATATCTAATCTGGGTATAGATGGAATGCCCAGAAAGAGTCAATAGGCTTAGGTTGTGATGTTGTTCAATGTCTAATCCTTAAAACCGAACTTGGCTCAGTTTCCCCGTTCTCCCACCTAGGCCAACTTGTTCGTTTATGCGTTCAGAAAACAGTTATGGGGAAGTAAGCTTGGGTAAATGTGTTGGTCGATAAAATGATTAAGTTATAAAGAAAGATCAAACATTGGGTTCCAGATTTGCTACGGGGCCCGTTTCCGTTTATTCAGTTTGATTTGAGGAGAAACTCGTACAATCTCTCTAGATTGTCCAGGTTTCTCATAAAAAGGTTCATTTTTACTTAATTAATCCAAAAATATGATTTTTGATCACTCTTGGTGTTCTGATATTCCCGCAGGTTCGTTAATCACGAACTTGCCGGTTTTTATCAGGTTCGTTAATCACAAACTTGCTGGTTTTTATCAGAATTGAATTTGTTTAATTTTCAAATTAGCATAATTAATTAACCAGCAAACATTAAATTATGAAAATTTAGCCACTTATCAAATAAAATATTTATACCTTTATAAAAATATTTCTGGAATTATTTACTAGATTATTAATTTATAAAAATTCATTTTACCTGCTATATTTAGCTTGAAAATCGTCCGTTTATTCCAAACGATTTCCAAAAACTCCACAAAAATTCCTGGATGCTCAAATTCTATCCCAACACCAACTTTATCAAATTCCAAAATGTAACAATCTTGTTCAATATTCTTTTCGGGCCAATAATGACAATAAAAACTCATATGAACGCAAATGTATAAAACCTACTTAGGCTTTTCCAACTGCTCCCAAATTTCATATGTGATCAAAATATACTAAATCTGAGTACTCCACAAAATTTAATAATTTTTGAAGCATTTTATCTATTTTTCCCAAATAAACGTCCCAATTCGGTAATAAATTCGCCAAATATTATCGGATGGTCGAAATATTACCAAATTTGAACAGGAACTCAATGATATTGTGCCTGATGTCCTTGCAAAATTTCATGACCTAAAAATATGCACATCACAACCTTAGCCTAAACAGCCCGTAAACGAGTGATTCGGTATTACCTTTGCGGTTTTGGTTCGTTTTTTCTCTTCTAATCAAGTTTTCGGGTTCTTGTGCTCCAATTCAAGCTAGATACAGGTCCTATATCACAAACCAAGCAAGTTTCATCAAAAAACAGCCCCTCAACTTAGGGTTTCGGTTAGGGTATAAAACCAAACTTTGAAACCATAAAAACGTCGTTTAAACCCTCTAATATGTGTTTATGGCCAAAAAAGATCAAGATTCTGATTTACAACTAGGTTTAGCATCAAAGTATATTTTTGGATAATTTAAGAGGGTTTTACATGGTTAACTATGATTTTTACTAATCAAATCAGCATTTTTATGGTTAAACCATGCTTAATCAAGATTAAATCATCAAAGTTTATGATGTTTACCTTGAAAAACTGCTGGAAATTGTAGAACAAGGTCACAAGCAGCTGCTAAGTAGTTAGATATTTTGAAATGAGATGTGTTTGAAGACTTTTATGCATAAATATCAAGGGGGTGGGGTCCCCCTAACTTGTGGCCTGCCCATTTGGGCCCACTTTTCTCGTTTTGCGTGCCCAAGTGTAAAATCCCGAGTCTAAATTTATTTCGGGTTCGATTATTTACGCGAAATTTTTATCGGATACTACCAATAGCGCGAAAATGAGTGTTTTTCGGCTAACTGATTATAAATTTAGAAAACTATAACATTTGTTTGTAAAAATCAAAAATATTTTCACGGATCGCTTAAAAAATTTCAAATAAGTGTTTGGTAAGTCTTTTTCGGCTTAACGGATGATACAATGCTTGGTTTGTAACTATCTTTCGCGTTTAAATCTATAGCGGGAAGTTAAACGAGCATTTTTTCGTTTAACTTGTTTGCTATCAAACTAAGGCTATATTACTAATATATTAGCTTATATTAATTGCATATCATTATAGATGGCCCCCCGAGATATCTTGATCGTAACCAGACCCGTTCGGTTAATCGTTCGATCGTTACTTAATAAGCGTTTAACCGTTAAATCGGTAACTACGTACTGAAGTGTACCTGATTTTGGCTCAAATGTCACATTCTTCCCCCGTTAGAAAATTTCGTCCCCAAAATTTGATTATTCCACTTTGTCCTTATTTGAAAAAAGGTGCGGGTATTTCTTTTTAAATTCAGATTTTCGCTCCCACGTGAATTCGGGTCCCCATCTAAGTTCCACCGAACTTTTACTACAAAAATTTTGTTGTGTCTTAACTGTTTTATTTTCCCCTCTAATATTTCCACAGGTTCCTGTAACACCGTTAAAATACCCCAGCTAGTTTTGGGACAAAAATGTAAATTTTAGAAGTTAAAGAGCTAAAAATACCAAATCTGGAAGTAGAGGGACTGAAAATAGAAATTCTGAAACTTATGCATCTTCGCGTATCGTGAAGATGCAAAGCAGAACATCTTCGCGTATCGCGAAGTTGCTGGCACACATTTCAACGTAATCCAGTGACGTGGTGACACGTGTTAGCACGAGGTTGATTTTGCGGCGCCATCATACATCTTCGCGTATCGTGAAGATGCACAAAATCGCCTATAAATAGGGCAGCTACAAACTCAGTCCATTCATCCCATTTTGACACTCATTTTCACACACTTAACCTAGGGATTCGTGCCAAGGACGTTCCGAGGTGCCAAGGGCTGTTTTTGCAAAGGAACGAGGAGTCGTTACGCTGTTAAACGAGCTGTTGATCTTGTAAACGAAGCACAAGCCGAAGTGCTGCTGATTTCTTAAGTTCTTAAGTTCCGCCTAGCCGATTAAGGTAGGATTAAGGTTAAGTTACTTTACTAGTTACTTTAAATACATAGATATAACTTAGTTAAAGGTATAGTCGTTAAACTGTTAATATTTTCCAAATAATGTTTTATAAAGCAAAAACGATTGCTTCCACGTGAAGTAATGTTACCAAAACTATTATTTTGACGGGTACGTAGTAACTGGAAGGGGGGTATCATTAGTAGACTCTTCTTGCCTAAGCAAAGCAATTCGTATACATCCCAATCAACCGCGGGACCCGTTTGCTTACGTGGAGAAGTTTGCCAACGTGATATCCTTTATTAGGCCAAAGCATGCTATTCCAAACGTCATATGTAAATCCAAAGTATTTTCATAAAACGAGTATAACTACACTAAGGTTAGGTCAGACCTAAGAGTCTGCTGATCAGATCTCGAGTCTGCTGAACTGAATCAGACTTCAAGTCTGCTAATCAGACCTCGAGTCTGCTGAAACTGAAACAGACTTAAAGTCTGCTGAATAATACCAACTAGGTACTTATGCAAACCTATTATGATATATAGGTGAATAGCATAATAAAACCAAGGAGGTTGATATTTCCAACTGATAATATAAGGTGAACACGTTAACCTTTTACTGTCTGAACTGATTTTACTCTTGTAATAGACTAGTTGTTTATTATAAAGAGTCTGATAAATGCTTGCATGAGATAAAATGTCTAAATTCGTTATAATACAAAATAGATAATAAAAAGCAACTCAGACCGAATACACATGTGTCTGGATCCAAACATAACTGATAATTGGCATACAAAACCAAGTCAGTCATAACCAGTTCTCCATAAGGGTTACATAGCCTAGGGGAAGTTTGTCTCCGAACAGGGGCTATGTACTCGGGGAACCTTTGAATTGTGTATGTAGGGCAGTGGTACAAATCCCGGGAATGGAAAGGTATTCCTACTGAGTTTGTGAAACAGAAAACTATGTTTGTATTTAACGACTGTTATAAATGTTTTATCAAGTCAACGTTTCACCATCATATAGCTAACGTGTTTTTCCCACCCTTGCAGGTAATTAGATGACAATATATGGTATACAAGGATTGGAGTCATAGAAGATCGCTCGAGATGGCTCGTTTTTGAATATTATAAATCCTTGTATTAATAATATCACTATTTGTAAAACTGCAACTCGGGTGTTTAATTCCTGAGTAATTTTGATAATGTAAATTAATATTTTAAAATATTTAAAGACTTCCGCAAAAATGAATCCGCTACTCTGATATATTTACAAAAAAGGTACCAACTGTTGGTCAGACCTCTAGGCCTTGGATCGGGGTGTGACAGGTTGGTATCAGAGCCATCGGGTTTAGCGAATTAGGTATTAATAAAAATTAGTACCTAAGCTTTAACCATTTATCCGATAAGTTATGATTGGTAGTCTACCTATCCCTAAGTTTATATATATGCAGATGTCGTATACAAATTATTACGGACAAAGACGTCGGGTTGCACGGAGGTTAAATCATGCCCCCGATGCCGAGCCGTCTGATAGATCTAGTACAAATTTTGGTCCTAAGTGGCCAACTGTGGCAGTGAACCCAACTGAACCGGTGTACACAAACCCGGCTGATCTGAATAACTGTAATAACCCGATAAATCCAAATCCGATGAATCTGATGAACTGGTATCCTGTTGATCAAATCGATCCCTATTTGGCTTACGGAAGCCAACCAATATATGCCCTGGGAAGCCCCGAGATGCCAATTGAAATATCAAGTGACACTTCAGAAAGTGTTCCACTGACTGTTACCCCGAACTACTATCCATATGATATGGAAGTTCAGAGTAGAGTTAAATAGGAAACAAGTACTGAATCTTCTAGCTGGATGAATTGTCATTCCAACCAAAGTCTTTGAGATTTTGGATCACCGCCACCAGGTGCCCAAATTCTAGTAAGACCAACCCAAGGACCAATCCACTATTCTGATGTTCCTGGTTTTCCACCATACCAAGGTCCGATACCGACTAAGGCTGAACAAGCACACGAGATACGGGAGGAGTCCGTCTCATCGAGGAGTTTTATACGAACAACCTTCCCGATGAGGAAATGCAGGCGTATGTAGCAAATCCTCACCTGTATCCAAAGGAAACCGCTTATCTTTTCCCTTCTGCATCTGCACCCTTAGGATATCCCAACCCTCCTAACTCAGTAATGGACGAATTAAGAAACGAGAGGGTTAAAAAGAAAAAGATAAGCAACAAGATCATCAAGAAGTGTGACAAAATGAAGAGGCTAGTTAAAAAATGGGCCAAGGATTAGGATTATATAAATGCTGTTGTTTAAACATGTTATATCTTTCTATCCTTCTGTACTGTTATGAATAAAAGCCTGTGTACGCAAGTTTGAAGCCTACCCCTAAGACTGATGTACGCAAGTTTGATCCGTTTTCAACTTGCAATTTCTATAAGAGGCCAGGGCACAAGGAGGAGGATTGTAGGAAAAAGTTGATTGTTTGTTTTGAGTGTGGTGAAAAGGGTCACTTCAGTGCGGAATGCATGAAGAAGAAACAGGTAGTTATAGGGCCAATAGTAGTGGTGCTGGGAACGAGGGGAGAAAGGGAAATGCCCGCGCTTTCATGCTTGACACACAAAAGGCGGGAGAATTACCAGATGTAATTACTGGTACGTTCCTTATTAATAACGTTTATGCTAGAGTATTGTTTGATTCAGGAGCCAACCAAAGTTTTATTGATTATAAATATTGTGCTCTATTAAATGAACCTCTAGCTAAGTTAAATAATCAATACGAAGTAGAAACGGCTAATGGATCCTTGATCAAAATATCTGAAGTATTTAGTAGTTGTATTTCCTTAGCCAGACATAATATGCCAGTTCAATTATTACCCATCGAGTTAGCTGGCTTTGAAGTTATCCTAGGAATGGATTGGTTAGCCGCCAACCAAGCCCGAATATTATGTGATGAAAAAGCTATTGAAATCTTAACTCCAAATAGGAAATTTTTTCGAATAGCTGGCGATAAGGATTCTGGTAGAATTGGAATTATTACAAAAATAAAAGCAAGTCATTGTTTGGGTAAAGGTTGGTTAGCATTTATGGCTTATGTAACCAAGGAACCCGAGTCTTAGAAAATAGAAGAGGTCCCAATTGTCTCTGAATTCAAGGATGTATTTCCTAATGAGTTGCCTGGAATTCCACCGGATCGAGAAGTTGAGATCAAAATAGATTTAGTTCCGGGAACGGCTCCAATTGCTAAATCTCCTTATAGATTAGCACCAACTGAAATGAAATAATTAAAGAAGCAATTGGATGAATTATTGGAGAAGGGAATTATTCGACCAAGTTCTTCACCTTGGGGAGCTCCGATTCTGTTCGTTAAGAAGAAAGACGGATCACTGAGAATGTGTATCGACTACCGAGAATTGAATAGAGTGAAGATCAAAAATCGATACCCACTTCCAAGAATAGATGATCTCTTCGACCAGTTACAGGGGGCAAGTTGTTTTTCCAAGATTTATTTAAGATCCGGGTATCATCAATTGAAAGTTCAAAAAGAAGATATATCCAAGACCGCATTTAGAACCCGATACGGACATTATGAATTCACCGTTATGCCTTTTGGACTCATTAATGCTCCGGCAGCTTTTATAGATATGATGAACCGAATCTGTAAGCCATATTTGGACAAATTTGTTATCGTGTTCATTGATGACATTCTAATATATTCCAAGACGAAAGAAGATCATCAAGCTCATTTGAAAACCATACTAGAAACGTTAAGGAAAGAAAAGCTTTACACGAAATTTTCTAAATGTGAGTTCTGGCTGTCCGAAGTGCAATTCCTCGGACATATTGTTAACGAGAAAGGAATCCAAGTAGATCCAACCAAGATAGAAATGTGAGAAACCCAATACCCCGATGCAAGTTCGAAGTTTTCTGGGGTTGGCTGGCTACTATCGGAGATTTATTCAGAATTTTTCAAGAATAGCAGTTCCTTTGACATCATTGACCCGAAAATCTGTTAAATTTGAATGGGGACCGAAACAAGAAGAGGCATTCAAAACTCTCAAACAGAAATTAACAAATGCACCTGTCTTAGCCTTGCCTGAAGGGCAAGATAATTTCATTGTATATTCTGATGCTTCGCATACAGGAATGGGATGTGCTTTAATGCAAGGGAAGAAAGTAATTGCTTATGCATCAAGACAGTTAAAAGTTCATGAAAAGAATTACACCACACATGATCTTGAACTTGGAGCTATAATTTTTGCATTGAAATTATGGCGACATTATTTATATGGTGTAAAATTTACCGTCTATACTGATCACAAAAGTTTGAAGCATATATTTGATCAGAAAGAGTTGAACATGAGATATGATTGTGAAATTGTGTATCATGAGGGCAAAGCTAGTGTGGTGGCTGACGCTTTAAGTAGAAAAGAACATGAAAAGCCAAAATGAGTATGAGCTTTGAGGTTAGAACTCAAAATTGATCTATTAACTGAGATTAACGAAGCTCAGAAGTTGGCACTAGAACAAGAAAATATAAAGGCCGAAAAAGAGAATGGTACAATAGATCAGTTGGTAAAAGGCGACGATGAGATACTCAGATTAGGGAAAAGAATCTGGGTGCCGATGGTTGGAAGTTTACGGGAGAAAATCTTAGAAGAAGCTCACAAATCCAAGTATATGATGCATCCGGGTAGTGATAAGATGTATCATAATCTTAAGGATGATTATTGGTGGATTGGAATGAAGAAAGAAATTGCCTTGTATGTGGCTAAGTGTTTAACATGTTCAAAGGTCAAGGCCGAGCATCAAAAGCCATTAGGTTTATTGACACAACCAGAAATCCCAATCTGGAAATGGGACATGATTACCATGGATTTTATTATGAAATTACCTAAGACATCACGATAAAATGATGCTATCTGGGTCATTGTTGATAGACTGACCAAATCAGCCCATTTCATTCCGATTCAAGAAACATATAGCATGGATAAATTGGCACAACTATATGTGGAAAACATTGTAGCATTAAACGTCGTGCCATTATCAATTATATCCGATAGAGACAGTTGTTTTACCTCCAACTTTTGGAGAAGTTTTCAAAAGGCAATGGGTACGCGTTTAAATTTAAATACTGCTTATCCACAGACCGATGGACAAAGTGAAAGAACAATTCAGACATTAGAAGATATGCTTCACGCTTTGTAAGACCCCGAATCCCGGGAATCCTACAGTTGGTGATCACATCCACAATTTCACAAATATTTAAAACCAAACGATTCTTTGTATTTAAAACCAGTTCAGAGTAAATAACAACGGAAAAAGTTTAAGTATTTAAAAATCCCAAAACACGGGTACAGGTGTCCAAAATCAATTGTAAATAAAATATCCATTTTATTTGAAATCCTTGACCAGAAATGCCTTCAACCTCCCGAGTAGCATCCAGCACGTCCAAACGGTAGCATCCACTTCTTAACCTGCAAGTCAATCTAACATACACACAAAGTCAGCTTGAGCTGAGTGAGTTCAAGTTTTCGTAAACGACATTCATTAAAAATTTAAATTCCATGAGTATGGAATGTAGTGGAAAATCATGAGACTATAAAATAATAAATAGCTTTTCTTAACCAAATCATAAGAGAATAAAACATTAAACATCTTTTCACGCAGCACGGGCCTCCTCACCCCGGATCTTCCCCGAGTAATATATTTGACCCAGCCGCGGTTTGACAAAACCATTAAAATCATGCAACACGAGCCTCCTCACCCCGGGTCATCCCCAAGTAATATATTTAACTCGGTCACAGTTTAATAGAACAAAATCACACAACACGAGCCTCCTCACCCTGGGTCATCCCCAATTAATATATTTGACTCGATCGCGGTTTAACATCCAAACATGTGATACGGGCCTCCTCACCCCGGATCTTCCCCAAGTAATATATATGACCCGACCACGGTTCATAGAACGGCGGGCCTCCTCACCCCGGGTCTTCCCCAAGTAATATATTTGACTCAGCCGCGTCATAAACATGCAACACGGGCCTCTTCACCTAGGGTCCTCCCCGAGTAATATATTTGACCCGGTCACAGTTTACCAGCATATACACATTCACATACACATTCACTTACACACATACAAACATCAAATTCAAACATTCAACCAAACCATATAATCACATTCAATCCATAAATAATGGATAATCTATAAATTAATACTAGGCTTAATAGTATCCTCGAGCCTAGACCATAAATAATATATATAACCTTAGGGAATATAAGACCATAAACGAGTCTAAAATATCCTAAGGCATAAAATATAAATCACACATATTTTCATAAATCCACATATACGAAAGAGGCTATGTAATACCATCCAAATAGTTGTAACAAGTAAAATCGGGTAAAATTGTAATACGGTGTGTATGCTAGCCCAAAACGTAAAAAGATTAAAAAGGGGTATCATGAACTCACCTGAAATCAATCGAACACCTGCAACGAGCTAGGAATCCCTAAGTGCACAATCACAAGCACGGGCCTGTAAATTATACACAACACGTTACTAAACTAGTTCGTAAGAATACTCTTGCCTAATGGGTCGTTCAAGCCCAACACTTTAGCCCAAGGCCCTACAACTTGGCCCAAGACCTAACACTTGGCCCATGGCCCAACAACTTGGCCCAAGGCCCAACACTTGGCCCAAAGCCCAACACTTGGCCCAAGGCCCAATACTTTAGCCCAAGGCCCAATGACTTGGCCCAAGGCCCAAACCTTGGCCCAAGGCCCAACGACTTGGCCCAAGGCCCAACATATGGCCCAAGGCCCAAGGATAATCAAATCAGGTCGAATGCGCGTGTAATAAATCTTAAAACCAGTTGTTAAACGACTCAGCCCAGAATGGACCAAATTTCATTTTAAATCTTTTCATTCATCAAGATTATGTCACCCGAGTTGATTGGGTTGACGGTTCCTTTTTACAACTCTTACTTTAACGTTTAAATGTAAATTCGCACACCGCCAACTCGATTGACGAAGCATTAAACACAACAGCCCCGAGCATAAAAAAATAATTTTTCCACAGCCCTTAAACCCCTCTAGGGCTGTACCAACTGATTTGGTCGGTCATCCGATCGCTTAACGCATCAAACTCAACAATTGCCAATCCTACACCCGATAAACCCTAGTTTTCGAACTAAAATCGATTGACCGACCTAAACACCTCCATTGGCCGTGGAATTTTAGTATGATGTAAGTGACATACCTAGTAAGATTTTGGTGCAAAAACCCTAATCAAAACAGCCCCGGAATTCCTCAATTGGACAGCCACCATACAAGTCTACAACAAGTCGTTTAACGATCAATACGCGATGTATAAGGATGGTTTAAGGTGTAAAAGACTAGAGGGGACATGGGACTAACCTGGAATTGGAGTTTTACGGCCTAATCACAGCTGCAAAAAAAGAAAAATCGGGGGTGCTTGGCCCTGCTAACTGCCGATCGCAGAACATAGTGGGGCTAGGGTTTTGATTTTTGATTATAATATAAAATATTACACTCTAGTCCCTTGAGTTGGAAAGATGTAGCAAGTTGGGCGAAAAGTTAAGTGAGAAATATTTACGAGGGTGGCTAGGAGCTCTCGGAAGAAAGCCGGGCCAAGCCCGAAGGTGTACGTAACACTACAAGGATAAATTTTTTATAGGAAATTTACGGACGTTACACGCTTGTGTTATAGATTTAGGTGGTAGCTGGGATACTCACCTATCTCTGATGGAATTTTCGTATAATAACAGTTATCACACAAGCATACAAATGGCTCCATACGAAGCACTATACGGATGAAAATGTAGAACACCTGTATGTTGGTCTGAAATTGGTGATAATCAGTTATCAGGTCCCGAGATTGTTCAAAGAACAACTGACCAAGTGATACAAATCCAAGAAAGATTGAAAGCAGCACGTGACAGACAAAAGAGTTATGCTAACGTAAGATGAAAACCATTAGAATTCAAAGAAGGAGACAAAGTGTTGCTCAAAGTATCACCTTGGAAAGGTGTGGTTCGTTTTGGAAAGAAAGGGAAGTTAATTCCGCGTTTTGTAGGACCATTCAAGATTGTTGAAAGAATAGGTCCTGTGGCTTATCGCCTTGAGTTACCCAAAGAAATGCAAGGAATCCATGACGTATAGAATCTACGGAAATGTTTAGCTGATGAGACACTTGTTATGCCTCTGGAAGACGTACAAGTGAATGAGAAACTCAAGTATGTAGAGGAGTCGAAACGGATTGAAGATGGTCAACCCAAGTTACTGAAACGTAAAAGATTGAAATTGGTAAAAGTTAGATGGAATTCGCGGAGAGGTCCGGAATTCACTTGGGAACTTGAATTCGAGATGAAGCAAAAATATCCACATCTGTTTACATAAATCTCGAGGACAAGTTTTTCTAAAGGTGGGGAGGATGTAACACCGTGAAAATACCCCATCTAGTTTTGGGCCAAAAATCTAAATTTTAGAAGTTAAAGGGCTAAAAATGCCAAATCTGGAAGTAGAGGGACTGAAAATAGAAATTCTGAAACTTATGCATCTTCGCGTATCGCGAAGATGCAAAGCAGAACATCTTCGCGTATCACGAAGTTGCTGGCACACATTTCAATGTTATCCAGTGACGTGGTGACACTTGTCAGCACGGGGTTGATTTTGCGGCGCCGTCATACATCTTCGCGTATCGCGAACTGCCATAGGCTGCATCTTTGCGTATCGCGAAGATGCACAAAATCGCCTATAAATAGGGCAGCTATGAACTCAGCCCATTCATCCCATTTTCACACTCATTTTCACACACTTAACCTAGGGATTCGTGCCAAGGACGTTCCGAGGTGCCAAGGGCTTTTTTTGCAAAGGTACGAGGAGTCGTTACGCTGTTAAACGAGGTGTTGATCTTGTAAACGAAGCACAAGCCGAAGTGCTGCTGATTTCTTAATTTCTTAAGTTCCCCTAGCCGATTAAGGTTAAGTTACTTTACAAGTTACTTTAAATACATAGATATAACTTAGTTAACAGTATAATAGTTAAACTGTTAATATTTTCCAAGTAATGTTTTATAAAGAAAAAACGATTGCTTCCACGTGAAGTAATGTTACCAAAACTATTATTTTGACGGGCACGTAGTAACTGGAAGGGGGGTATCATTAGTAGACTCTTCTTGCCTAAGGAAAGCAATTCGTATACATCCCCATCAACCGCGGAACCCGTTTGCTTACCTGGAGAAGTTTGCCAACGTGATATCCTTTATTAGGCCAAAGCGTGCTATTCCAAACGTCATATGTAAATCCAAAGTATTTTCATAGAACGACTATAACTATACTAAGATTAGGTCAGACCTAAGAGTCTGTTGATCAGACCTCGAGTCTGCTGAACTGAATCAGATTTCAAGTCTGCTGATCAGACCTCGAGTCTGCTGAAACTGAAACAGACTTAAAGTCTGCTGAATAATACCAACTAGGTACTTATGCAAACCTATTATGATATATAGGTTAATAACATACTGAAGCCAAGGAGGTTGATATTTCCAACTGATAATATAAGGTGAAAACGTTAACCTTGTACTGTCTTAGCTGATTTTACTCTTTAATAGACTAGTTTATTACAAAGAGTCTAATAAATGCTTGCATGAGATAAAATCTCTAAAATCGTTATAATACAAAATAGATAATAAAAAGCAACTCAGACCAAATAAACATATGTCTGTATCCAAACATAACTGATAATTGGCATACAAAACCAAGTCAGTCATAACCAGTTCTCCATAGGGGTTACATAGCCTAGGGGAAGGTAGTCTCCGAACAGGGGCTATGTACTCGGGGAACCTTTGAATTGTGTGTGTAGGAAAGTGGTACAAATCCCGGGAATGGAAAGGCATTCCTGCTGAGTTTGTGAAACAGAAAACTATGTTTGTATTTAACGACTGTTATAAATGTTTTATCGAGTCAACTTTTCACCAGCATATAGCTGACGTGTTTTTCCCACCCTTGCAGGTAATTAGATGACAATATGTGGTATACAAGGATTGGAGTCATAGAAGATCGCTCGAGATGGCTCGTTTTTGAATATTATAAATCCTTTTATTAATATTATCACTGTTTGTAAAACTGCAACTCGGGTGTTTAATTCCTGAGTAATTTTGATAATGTAAATTAATATTTTAAAATATTTAAAGACTTCCGCTAAAATGAACCCGCTACTCTGATATATTTACAAAACAGGTACCAACTTTTGGTCACACCTCTAGGCACTGGATCGGGGTGTGACAGTTCCTCTATGAAGTTTAGTTTCTCGTTTATGTTTAAGTCTTTTAGTGGTACGATTTCGGTTTTGTTTGTAAGGCACTTTTTCCGGTTCGATACGTGAAAGACATCGTGAATAGAACTAAACTCCAAAGGTAATTTCAGTCGGTAGGCTACAGGACCGATCTTAGAAATAACTTCATACGGCCCAATGTATCGTGGAGATAGTTTACCGATTTTACCGAATCGAATGATGCCTTTCCACGAGGATACTTTGAGGAATACTTTATCACCTACTTCAAAAGACAGCGGTTTTCTGCGAACATCAGCGTAACTTTTCTATCGATCTCGGGCGATTTTTAATTTGTTAATGATTTTACGGATTTTATCAGTGGTTTCTTGAAAAAAGTCAGATCGAGTAATTTGAGTGTCTCCAACCTCGGTCCAGCATAGGGGTGATCTACATTTCTGACCATACAAAGCTTCTTATGGTGCCGCGTGAATGCTACTGTGATAACTATTATTATACAAAAGTTCAACCAGTGGAAGATGTTGATCCCAGTTCCCACCGAAGTCTAGTACACAAGCACGAAGCAAATCTTCTAAAGTTTGAATGGTTCGCTCGGATTGACCGTCGGTTTGGGATGGTAGGTGGTGCTCAAATCAATTCGGGTTCCCAAGACTTCTTGCACAGCTTTCCAGAATCGAGAGGTGAAATGGCTATCACGATCAGAGATAATTGAAACGGGTACGCTATGTCGGGATACGATTTCGTTGATGTAAATGTGAGCAAGTTTTTCGGTTATGTAAGTGGTACAAATAGGAAGGAATGTGCGGATTTGGTCAATCGGTCAACTATTACCCATATTGCGTCGTTTCCTCGGGAAGTTTTAGGGAGGTGCCTTACAAAATCCATGGTAATTTGTTCCCATTTCCATTGCGGTATCTCCGGTTGGTGCAGCATTCCTGAAGGTTTTTGATATTCAGCCTTAACCCTCGCACAAGTTAAACATTTACCGACGTAGGTGACTATATCCTTCTTCATACCGAGCCACCAATAATACTCCTTCAAGTCTTTGTACATCTTTTCTGTTCCTGGGTGGATGGAATACTTAGACTTATGGGCTTCGTCCATGATCAATTTCCGCAAATTGTTAAGAGTGGGAATCCAAACTCGGTTTTTGAAGTATAAAATTTCGTTCGTTCTTTTTTCAAAATTCTACTCGTTCCCATGAAAATCTTCATTCTCCATATGATCTTCTTTTAAGGCTTCATTTTGGGCAATACGGATTTGTTCGGTAAGACTAGTTTGGACAATCATCCCAACTGGTTTGATCCTGTCTTTTCTGCTCAAGGAATCTGCTACTATATTAGCCTTGCCCGGATGGTATCGAATCTCACAGTCGTAATCATTCAACAATTCTACCCATCTTCTATGCCTCATATTCAGTTCCTTCTGGTCAAAAATGTGCTGTAGGCTCGTGTGATCAGTATATATTGTGCATTTGGTATCATATAAGTAGTGCCTCCAAATCTTAAGTGCGAAAATAACCGCGCCCAGTTCCAAGTCATGGGGTGTACCTTTAATTGTCGGGAAGCGTAAGTTATAACTTTGTTTCTTTGCATAAGTACGCATCCTAAACCATTCCGGGACGCGTCACAATAAACTACCAAATCATCAGTTCCCTCTGTTGGTACGTAAATGTCAGTAGTTCATAGTCTAGCGTTTGTAATCGAGTCTGTAATGTAATTATGTTTAAGTTTATGTTTATGTATGTAAGCGATGTTATCAACAAGTTCGCTTAGGCGAACTTGTTGAACAAGCGAAGTTGTTGACAAGTTCGCCTAGGCGAACTTGTTCAACGAGCGAAGTTACTGACAACTTCGCCTGAGGCGAAGTTGTCGTGTATTTAAATAGTTTACGGGTTAACTGTTTGAGGTTAATCAGTTGATCAGTTAGTGTTTTGGTGATTCACGTGTAATTCAGTAGTTCAGTGAACGTGTCGAGAGTCTGTAATAGACGTGTTTCAAGTTATATTCTATAACGTGTTCGTTTGTATCGCGTGTGATTGTTTTACGTATTCTACGCTCGTAACTACCTACGCAGGGATTCCGCACCTACGTAGATAGCGATATCCCGTGTAAGATCCGTCCGGGAACCTACATTTGGTATCAGAGCTTTGGCTCGATTGTGTGGTTCGGGATTTCACGCGGGTGTAGAAAACGTCTCGTTTGACCTATTCGCGGGACGCGTTTTCGTTGATATTGTGTTATACTCACCTTATACAGTCATATTCAAGCCGTCACACCGACCGGAAACTGCTAAATCGTCGAAAACAGATCTGAATATTTTCAGTGTTCTTCGGGCGAAGTTGTTGTTCTTCAGGCGAAGTTGCCGTCGCTGGAAGTAGGGTTTCGGCGAAGATATAAGGTTGAGCGAAGTTATCCACAACTACGCCTACCTCATAAGTTCGCCTAAGCGAAGTTATCCTCAACTTCGCTTACCTCCTAAGTTCGCTTACCTTAAGCGAAGTTATTCTCAACTTCGCCAAGTCACGCGAATTTAAGGATTTTCCAGCGAAGTTAACACTTAAGCGAAGTTATCCTTAACTTCGCCTATAGTACTGTTTGGAAGAATTTTTGTTTTTTTCGGGTTTTTCTTGTTTTCGAGAAGATGTCGCCGATTAACATCTCAGAGTTAGTCAAAATGGAAGTTGAAGCGGGGTCGGCTACTAAGGCCCCAAGGTTGATGAAAGGAACCGACTTTGTAGCGTGGAAAGATAGGTTCATTCAGTATATTAAATACCAGGATGCAAAGATGTGGGTGTGCATCCAGGATGGATATATTCCACCGACAATGGAATACGAAGGTCGGGATGTGATAAAGAAGTACAGCAAGATGGAGGAAGAAGAGAGGAAGATGTATGAAGCCGAGAGCAAGGCCCATGCTGCAATTACTATGGCTCTTCCTCAAGAGATTCTCCACACATTCCGGAAGTACACTTCTGCACGAGAGCTTTGGATGCTCTTGAGAATAGATTCGAAGGGAACGTGGGTATTCGTGCCTCGAAGATTAAGCTGTTAAAGACCCAGTTCTCTGTCTTCAAGTATTTGAAGAACGAATCGCTCGATGATATTATCACCCGATATTATCATCTAATGACCGAGCTGAACAACTATTCTATTGCTTACAGAGAGGAGGAAATAGTTGAGAAGCTTCTCGATGCTCTCCCACCGAAGTGGGAAATGTACACTGTTCTAATGAGGGAAGACAAAGACTTGCTTAATTATGACTTGGAGACAGCAGTAAACAAGCTCAGAACCTTTGAGCTTAATATGGTTCGTAAAGAGACACCAATGGATCAGGTTCAAGACCCTGGTATGTATGGTGCCAAAGTTAACTCAGGCTCAAGTTCGAAGTCTGAATATGCTGCTTACTACTCCAAAGGAGAGTCAGGTTCTAACTCTTCTCATGATGGAAATGTGTCAGTAAACATGAACGGTGATGTTTGCTTTGTTGCTGGAGGATCAAGTGCTTCGAAACCTCAAGCATCCAAGAGTAG
>NW_027498244.1:0-114227 GCF_021521415.1 Bidens hawaiensis | reverse complement strand
TACCAAGAGAACTGTACTATGATTCTGTCACTGATACCCTCAAGGTTATTATGAAGAGCAGATTATTAAGAGAGATTGGGGTTAGAAGTGACTTTCGTGAGTTTAATGAAGAACAGTTGAGAAGGATAGCCACTCTCTATTTGAATGACTACAGAAACAGGAACAGATCTGCAGGTAGACAAATGAATGATCTATCAAAGTACATGCATGAAGAAGCTGATAAAGGATTCCAATTCTTAAAAGAAAAGAGGTGCTGGAGATTGATTCTGTCTCACAAATCAAGAAGGAGTTCGAAGTTGAGAAGAATGGACGTAGCCGAGAGAGACTATCAAATGAATGTCCGAGATCAGAATCCATTATCCAACATGAATGCTTGCATAAGTATGAGAAGAAGGATGAGATGCCCCAACTACACAGTACAGAAGAATGGCATAATTGCTGAGATTTAATACAAAGAGAATGCCGATCACTTCTTACTGAGAAACTCAGATGGAAAGATATTGGGGATCATCAAGGAAGATGAAGATTTGACATATCTGCACAGTGAAGATCTCATGGATATAAGGGACTTGGCTTTACCAGAAAGTCACATTAATTACCAAGCCCTTAATATCTTCAAGATGAAAGCTGCTTCAGAGCTAATCAACAGAAGACAAGCCGTTCATGATGCAAGAAGAAGATAAGATTAATAGAATAGGCTTTGTTTTGTAATGTCTTCGGACAACTTTCTGATTATGTAGTTTTGCTTATGTTATTTGAATATGTAATTTCTATTATTGATTTGATGTGTATTTTTGC
Source organism: Bidens hawaiensis (assembly GCF_021521415.1). Taxonomy (NCBI): domain Eukaryota; kingdom Viridiplantae; phylum Streptophyta; class Magnoliopsida; order Asterales; family Asteraceae; genus Bidens; species Bidens hawaiensis. The sequence goes on along the minus strand of NW_027498244.1, from coordinate 113,429 downwards.
TAAGTGTAAGTAACCATAGAAATGTTTTGGGTCAGCTGAGGTGTTCCAATCTAGGGGGAGATTGTTGAGTCAAGAAATTGACCTAAGGGGGAGATTGTTGAGTCAAAGATTTGACATAAATGAAGTACATGGAAGATTGGAATCTTCTCAACCTCCTCTGATTTCGCTAAGTAATGGATCCGGGCACACCTTAGACATCCGAGCAAGCTTTTATTTGGCCGAGTACGATATTTTGCCTACCGGGCAAGGTTTACTTCAAGTAGTCTTCTTAAGTGGATATCCGAGCAGGGTTTGCAAATTAGTGCATTGCTGGGTAAGGTACACTAGTTTATGTAAATCCGAGCAAGGTTCACTTTATCAAGCAAGTTTGTTCTTCAGAACCAAGTATTTTACTCTTCCGAGTAAGGTTTGGTTGACCAAGTCCAAGAAGCCAAGTGATTGGAAGACCGGGCAAGGTATTCATTAATAAGTATGATCCAAGTATGCTTGATAATCTAAAGGAATATCTCTAAGTAATATCGGGCAAGGTTCAGCTCGAGCAAGGAACAGTACTCCCGAGTACACTTTGCTAATAAGTTATTTTATAGCAAAGAGCTTAAATGGATCATTGAAGAACAAGGTTGCTCGTAAGGAGTTGTCGGGCAAAGTCTGGCAAAGTCAAGAAGACTGAAGTCTACTCGGTGAGTATTTTACTTGGTAAAATACTCTTCAATTAAAGTCTATCCGGAAACTGATCCCGAGCACACTTCTATGTTACCAAGTTATGAAGGATGGCTGAGCATACTCGGAAAAACAAGATTGATGCAAAGCCTACCCGGAAGACTTGTTTTACACTTAATTTATTTTGAATATGTAATTTGAATATGTATGATTGTATTTAGGGTTTTTAGAAGGAATGACAACTGTCCTAGGTTGGCATGCCTTTAAATAGAATGTTTAGGGCACGCCGCCAAAAGACACAGAGAAAAGGGACACACAGAGAGAGAGAGAGAGAGAGCCTTTACACTTTTCGGATAAGAAAGAATATTTCTTGAAAGTGACGGTTGTCCTAGGATTCCTAGAACCCTAAATCGATAATCCACTTTGTATGATGAAAATTATATAAATGGAAATCTTTGGAGTGAATCCTGTGTGTGCTTTCTACCTTTGATTATTCTTTGCAACCGTATGTTTGTTATTGATTCCGCATTTAACAAATGGATATCTTTCTAAATATAGCAACCGTCATTAACTCTCTTGTCAACACATTAATCTGTGTGAGTTATGACATGATTGATTAAGATCCAGCTGAAATCGAGGGACTCGACACATACTGTTCAAACCGATCTTTCCATGCGACGAAATCAGTACCCTTCAGTAGTTTTGGAGCTTTAGTTGCAGAACCAGATTCAACCTCCATTTTTACTAGTTCTGTGATGTTTATCGAAGTCATTGTTGAAAAATAGAGATTCAAGAATCAAAAACAAAGTTCTGTGATACAGCTATAGCGAAGTTAGTACAACTTCGCTGGACTATAACTTCGCTGGACTATAACTTCGTTGGACTATAACTTCGCTTGGACTATAACATCGCTTGGACTATAACTTCGCTTGGACTATATCTTCGCTTAGATCATAACTTCGCTTGGACTATATCTTCGTTTAAGCCCTATAACTTCTCTAAAACCCTACGTATTGTTACGGCAACTTCGCTTGACGAACGACAGGTTTTGCAGGTTTTAGTTAAGTTGATTGCGAGAGACGTGAGGGTGATTACGAGGTATACTTGTTGAGGGAAGATGGGCAAGGGACAAAAACAAGGTATTTCAACGTAAACTCGTTCCGCAAATGGTCAAACGGAACGATCTTAACACCTGTGTGATAATCCCAAACCACACAATCACGAGCAAAATGCTCTGATACCAATTGTAGGTTCCTAGCCAGATCTACACAGGAGTATCTCGTAACACGAGGGTGCGGAATCCCCACGTAATACGATACGAGTGTAAGATAAGCAATACGTTAAATAAGTAAGTAAACACACGAGATAATACTTGAAAACTTAATGTATTACTATTGCCAACACGTGATGCACAAGATCACCAAAAACCCATTTTGCAAAAACCTTTCTTCTACTCTTCTTAAAACCCGAAGTTGAGGTTTAAATAGACCTCGACAACTTCGCCAACAAGCTAGGCGAAGTTGTCATAACTTCGCTAGTTCCCCAAGTTCGCGTATACATACCAGCGAACTTACATAATCAACAGTATTCGACATGTAACAAACAAACAAAACGATTACAGGCACAGACAAAACACGAGATACTGAACTACTGACATCATGCACCAACAACTTTTCATCAAACGGTCCACAATCACCCAAATGGTATCATAATGCTTAGCTGTACGTGGTAGCTTAGTTATGAAGTCCATGGTGATGTATTCCCATTTCCATTCTAGTATCTCTAAAGGCTGCATCTTCCCATAAGGCTTTTGGTGTTCAGCCTTGACTTGTAAACAAGTTATGCACTTACTAACATAATCTATGACATCATTCTTCATACTCGGCCACCAATAATCTCTCTTCAGGTCTTGATACATCTTGGTGGATTCCGGATGAATCGAGTATCTCGAATTGTGAGCTTCATCCAAGATTCAACCTCTGAGGTCTCCATGGCGTGGAATCCATATACGGCCAAACCTAATCTTAACACCGTGAGTGTTTTCCATTAGCTCGTCTTGTTGTCCAACAATCCTTTCCTTCCTCATTAACCCTTCATTGGTGAGAACCTCAGACTGCATCTTGATGATTTCTTCGAAGACATCTGAGTTAATAATCAACTTATATGAGTTCATGGTTGCAATGAATTCTTCATTCTTACGGCTTAGGGCATCAACGACCACATTAGCTTTACCAGGGTAGTACTTGATATCGCAGTCATAGTCCTTTATCAACTCCAACCATCTTAACTGCCTCATATTCAGCTCCTTCTTCTCAAAGAAATACTTCAGACTCTTATGATCGGTGTAGATAGTACACCTTGTACCATACAAGTAATGTCTTCGTATCTTGAGAGCATGTACCACTGCTGATAGCTCCAAATCATGCGTCGGATACGTACTTTCGTGAACCTTCAACTGTCTGGATGCATACGTTATCACTTTACCTCGTTGCATCAGTACACATCCTAACCCACGATGCGAAGCATCGGTATAAATGACCAAATCCTCATCACTATCGGGTAGAGTAAGGATTGGAGCTTGTGTGAGCCTTTTCTTCAATTCCTCAAAAGCTTCTTCTTGAAACTTACCCCAACTGAATACTACCAACTTTCAGGTCATACCGGTCAACGGTGCAGCAGCTATCTTGGAGAGACCTTCGATGAATCTCCTATAATAGCCAGCAAACCCTAAGAACCTGTGTATATTGTGTATATCAGTCGGGTTCTGCGGGGTTTTCCAATTCGTTATTACCTCAATCTTAGCTGGGTCCACAGCAATCCCTTCAGGATTGATTACGTGACCTAAACACTGCACTTCACGCAACCAAAATGCACAATTCAAAAACTTAGCATACAACTTCTCTAATACTTCACTTAGATGTTCAGCATGATCAGACTCGCTCTTAGAATAAATCAATATTCGTCAATGAAAAAGATAACTGACTTATCCAACATCGGCCGACATACCCTATTCATCATATCCATAAATGCTGCGGGAGCATTCGTTAGACCGAATGACATTACGAGGAACTCGTAGTGTCCGTACCGTGTCTGGAACGATGTTTTTGGGATGTCTGCCTCTTCCACTTTTAGCTGATGATAGCCTAATCTGATAACTATTCGTGAGAAGCAGCTCGAACCTTGTAGTTGATCAAACAAATCATCAATCCGAGGCAACGGATATCTGTTCTTCACCGTAAGTTTGTTCAGCTCATGATAGTTTATACACATTCTTATACTTCCATCCTTCTTCTTGACAAACAAGACTGGTGTGCCCCACGGGGAAACACTTGGTCTTATGAAACCTTTTTCGAGGATTTCTAGCAATTGGGACATCAATTATTTCATCTCAAATGGCGCCAGGTGGTAAGGTGCTTTGGCGACGGGTTGGGCTCCTGGTATTAAATCTATCTGAAATTCTATCTCTCGTTCCGGTGGCAACCCCGGAAGGTCCTCAGGGAACACATATGGGTAGTCACACACTATTGGAACTTCTTTCACTTCCTTCGTCTCGGTCGTAGCCTTGACAATATATGCCAGGTAGGCACCGCACCCTCGCCTTAACAAACCCTTGGCTTTTATCATCGAAATGACATTAAGCCCAGAAATTTCCTTATCACCATAAACCGTCACCGTTCCACCATCCAAGGACTTTAACCTTATTAACCTACTCTTACACACTATCTGAGCTTCAAACTCAGATAGCCAATCCATTCCCAAAACCACATCGAACCCTCCTAAGGTAATAGCATACAGGGTAACACGGAACTCACGTTCCTCTAACCCTATCTTACAATCCTTAACCATTCTTATTATCCTGACCGAGGTTTCGTTTACGGTTTTTATAGTAAAAGTTTCAGGCACACGACAACATTTCATTTTGGCTAACTTACTAAATGTCATAGCTACGAAACTCATATTTGCACCTGAATCAAACAATACAAAAACGAAAATACCATTTACTAGGAATGTACCTGTCACAACATCCGAGACCTGTTTGGCTTGCTCCTGGGTCAACTTGTAGGCCCTGGTCTTTGTCATGGCTTGCTCAGTATCTTTCTTTCCACTTCCTCCAGCTCCACCATCAGTGCACTCCCTTGAGATGTGACATGTCTTGTCGCATTTGTAACATGCAGGCTTTGCACTACACTCATGAGCATAATGCCCCGCATTTACACACTTATAACAGACATTCGAACCAATTCTGCACTCCCCCAGATAGATTTTCGCGCATTTATGACACGTATCAGAACCAATACTCCACCTACACTCACCACCGTGCATCTTACTGCAAATCTTGCACGACTTCCTCTCCCTTACCTTCTGTTTCTTGTCTCTAGAGTTCCACAACTGATTACCGGGTCGTTTAGAAAGTGTGACCCATTTATTATCCTTTTTTTCCTCCACCACCATAACATCTTCCACAGCCAAGTCATCATAAACCATCTCAGTGAGTTCCACTGCAGTGTCGAACGTAGCAGGTTTATTCGCCCTGACTAAGATGCGACCACACTGCGGCAGTCCTCTTATGGAACATTTGATTCTCTTATCTTCCGTGTTCACCATGTCGGGTACCAACCTAGACATGCGGTTGAATTCGGTAGTGTATTCACGGTGTGATATCTTACCCTCCTTCTGTTGGGTTTTTACAAGATGTGAAAAACGAAAAGGAAATATGTGCTTTTAAATCTTGTTTACCAATACATATAAAACCCGTTTTATATCATAATCCAATCCAAGATCCATATACGATTTACATACCATCAAAAAACAACCATAGGGTGTTAGATTACATACCTTTAAATTTCCAGAAATATGAAAGGGATGATATTGAGAAAGGTGAGTCTCCAATGGAGGAAAACCTCAAGCTAGTATACCCTTACAAGCTAATCAACAAACACCAAGTTACTAGGATTTGTACACTTGCAAATCTCCTTGTTTTGTTCTTCTTGTTCTTCCTTTCGGCCGAGAAGAGAAGAGAGAAAAGTGAGAGTCTAGTGTGTGAGAGAGATAATCTGTTTGTTGTTGTTTAAAAAAAATGATCAAGCCAACCCATACTCATGCATGGTCTTGGAAGTATAAAAGGGAGGAGAGAGAGATGGAGGGGGCCAACCATCCAAGGCTCCCACCCAATTCAAACCCAAAACCCACTTTATTATTATTTCATTAGACACATAAGTTATTTATCCAAATAAATAACATCTCTCAAATATAAATTATCCACATAATTTATTTATCACACAAGTGCAAATATTTATAAAAATCATTTTCCAAATATTTTAAGTGTTGATAATTATTAATTAAATCATATCTAATAATAAGTATCGTGATGTTTGTCTAGCTTGTTTTTGGGTATGACTCGACTTGGATCATAACGTATTAGCCATATCAACTCAAATATGTGTCTTGGGCAGATCTATTCCAACAATCTCCCACTTGCACACGATACATAGAAGATTGATGCAAATAGCAAATACCGCCTAACAACGGATTATTATCCTTAATACGCATGACGAAGTGCCATTCAGTAACATCATGCCCTTCAAGTCCCTTACTTGAAATGATTTGAGTGAAACTATCATTTATCCTTTTGCCACATATGTCATGTTAAATCCAGAGACAAAGAGTGATCATTCTCTGTTGATTTAACTCATCAGGCCTTAGACATTTAACTCTCAACGAATAAGAGAGACAAATCCCCTATTGACTATATACGTCTCTCACTATCACCTTGTATTATATTTGAGCTTAGCCTTATGTACTGACATATTTCAGAGCAACGAAGAACTAAGTCAAAGTATAACAGTCGGTGAATATCAAGACCCAATATGTATCTCAGGTTGGGGGATACTATGATGTTCTCCTTTACTCAAATTTACTTATGATCACAAATCACAAGGATTCCATGCAGTAAAATTTGAGGGCGGGTCCGTCCAATATTTATCCCATAAATATATATGAACCTTGGCAGCAAACCCTTGCTATATTCATACCTTATGAATATCTACCAATCCAAGTTCATAATAGTCTTACCTTCACATTTGTTCCCATAAATATGATCGACTACGGAAATTTAGAATAATTAAATTATTCATGGATTTAAACATGCTAAAAGGAACATAACCCAAAAGCATAATCATAAACCATAATCGTTTGATTGAGTCAAAACAACAATTGTTCCGATATCCAAATACAAAATTCGATCAAATCCAATCACTAGAATATCGAAGTCCTAAGGCACAGGTATGACCTTCATGCTTTGGCCTTTCTAGGAGCTTTGTGAGTGGATACGCAATGTTTTGATCAGTATGAACTTTGCGAATACATATTTTTCCTTTTTCAACTTCATCCCTTATGTAGTTGAATCTCCGCTCAATGTGCCTTGTCTTTTGATGTGCACGGGGTTCCTTGATTTGAGCAATCTCACCCTTATTGTCACAAAAGATTTCTAGAAGGTCCTGAATGGTACGGACTACCCCTAGATCGGTCACAAACTTTCTAATCCATGCAGCTTTTTGAGCTGCTATAGAGGCGGCGATGTATTTAGATTCAGTGGTGGAAAACGCCCACATCTTGTTTTGCGCTCTTCCAAGAGAAAGCCCCACCATTTAGAACGAAAATATATCCCGATTGTGATAGAGAATCATCACGATCAGTTTGGAAACTCGCATCCATGTAACCCTTTACAACGAGTTCCTCCTCACCAGAGCCGTATATTAGAAACATATCCTTAGTCCTCCTAAGGTATTTCATTATGCTCTTAACCGCCATCCAATTGCTTGTTTTCGGATTTTGTTGGTATCTACTTGTCATGCTCAAAGCGCATGACACATCCGGTCTAGTGCATATCATGGCATACATGATGGATCCTATAGCAGATGCATATGGGATTCCATTCATTTTGTCTTGCTCATACTTTGTGCTTGGACATTGAGATGCCTTCAATATTGCTCCTCTTTGAATAGGTACCAAACCTTTCTTAGACCTGTCCATCTTGAACCTTTTCAAGATTTTGTCAATGTATGCACTTTGATTTAAACCTATCAACCGCCTTGATCTATCCCTACCAAAATATAGGCGGCTTCACCAAGATCCTTGATGGAAAAACAATTTCCAAGCCAGGATTTTACACCCTCCATGGTTGGAATGTCATTTCCAAATAGTAGTATGTAATCGACATATAATACTAGAAAGGTAATGATGCTCCCACTAGCTTTCTTATACACACAAGCTTCATCAGCGTTTTGATGAACCCAAATTTCTTAACTTCATCATCAAAACGACGATTCCAACTTCTATATGCTTGTTTCAAACGATTGATTGACTTCTTTAACTTGCATACTTTATTAGGATGTTGTGGATCGACAAACCTTCAGGCTGAACCATATAGACATCTTCCTCAAGGTGTCCATTTAGAAAGCGGTTTTGACATCTTTTTGCCATATCTCATAGTCATAATTTGCAGCTATGGCAAAAAATATCCTTATAGACATTAGCATCACCATAGGCGAAAAAGTTTCATCATAATCAACCCCTTGAGTGTGAGTGAAACCTTTAGCTACAAGTCTAGCCATGTAAGTATCCAAGTTTCCATGCATATATGTTTTCTTCTTGAAAACCCATTTACTTCCAACCAGTTTGGAATTTAGAGGTGGTTTAACCAAGTCCCATACTTAGTTGTCATGCATGGATTGCATCTCAACGTTCATGGCTTCCAGCCATTGATCACAATCAGATTGTGACATTGCATCGTGGTATGTGGTGGGTTCATCCGAATCTACCACATAGCATCCACCCATGAAAAATCCATATCTTTCTGGTGGGGTGCTAATTCAACCATATTTTTGAACGTTTTGTGTGTCTTGATCAACCATTTGACCATTCTCAACAACCTCTTGTTGAGTGCTAGTGTCAACCAAACGTGTATCGGCTTGTGGTTCTCGATCCTCCTCTAGTTCCACAGTTCATTTAGTTCCTTCCATAAGGAACTTTCTTTCCAATAACTCAACCTTTCGAGAAATTAACACTTTATTCTCGTTTGGATTGTAGAAATAATATCCCATAGAATCTTTGGGATATCCTACAAAAACACACTTAGTGGATCGGTTTTCAAGTTTGTTTTGGGTGTTGTCTTAACATAAGCCTCACAACCCCATACCTTTAAATATGATCATGATGGAACCCTTCCGTTCCGTATTTCAAAAGGTGTCCTTTCCACTTTCTTGGTTGGTGCCATATTTAGAAAACGAGCTACGGATATCAATGCAAAACCCCAAAATGATAAAGGTCATGTGCTTCTATTCATCATAGATGGAACCATATCCATTAGAGTTCGATTCCTCCTTTTGGACACACCATTGTGTTGCGGTGTTCCAGGTAGAGTAAGTTGTGAGATAATCCCACAACTCATAAGATTATCTAGAAACGCATCATTGAGGTATTCACCTACTCTATCGGAATGACGTACTTTGATTGTTTAATTGAGTTGATTTTGTACTTCAGTTTAGAAGACTTTGAACATTTCAAAGGCTTCATCTTTGTGTCTTAACAAGAACACATACCCATAATGACTATAATCGTCGGTAAAGGTAATGAAGTATCTTTCACCTTTTCTTGTTATTGTCTTAAAAGGACCACATACATCCGAATGTATGATACCTAATAAGTCTTTTGCCCTTTCATTTGTTCCACTAAAGGGCTCCTTGGTCATCTTTCCCAAAAAACAAGATTCACACTTATCAAATGAATCATCATTTGATTCCAAAAGACCATTCTTTTGAAGTGTATGAATGCGATCCTTGTTGATGTGACCAATGCGACAATGCCAAAGAAAAGTCTTACTCAAATCCAATTTGAGTCTTTTGGTGCTAGATTGGTACAACGAGTTATCAATAGTTGTGTTATCATGAACTAATTTATAAATTCCATTAGACGGCATTGCTTTAAAATAAAAGACATCATTCATGAAAACATAAATACCATCGTTTACAAACCTTAATTCATAACCAAATTGTCTTAATAAAGAATCGGAGATAATATTCCTAGTCAAACTACAAGAATATAAAATATTTTTCAAAATGACTTCCAAACCATTTGGAAGCTTCAAAACATAATCTCCTCGAGCTTGGACGTCAACCTTTGCTCCATTTCCCATGAAGAAACTTATATCTCCTTTCTTGTAATCACGTCTTCTTTTGAACTTCTGCAACGAATTGCATATATGAGTTCCACATCCGGTATCCAATACACATGTGTTAGAAGAAATAATATTAAGATCAATATGGATCTTGAAAGTTGTACCTGAGGTTTTCCCCAAATCCCTCTTAGATTTCAACTCCTTGAGATAGGTTGGACAATTTCTCATCCAATGGCCTATCTCTCCACAATCAAAGCACGGATCCTCAGTGCTAACCTTTAGCTTCTTCGGTTTTGGTTCCGTCTTTGCCTTTCCCTTGAACCTCCCTTTGACTTGCCCCTTACCACTAGAAACCTTTGCCTTGGGTTATGGATGATGCCTCTTCTTCAAGCCTCCTTCATTGATCGCAAGAACGGGTAAAACCTTTTTGCCCATTCCGGCTTCGGCTGTTTTAAGCATTGCGTGAAGCTCACCAATACTCTTGTCCCATCCGTTCATGTTATAATTCATAACGAATGTCTCAAACCTTTTAGTTAATCCTTTTAGGATCATATCCGTGGCCAACTCGTTTGAGACGCGGAAATTAAGCCGTTCAAGCGGATCAATGTGGCTTTTCATCTTAAGCACATAAGACAAGACAGATTAGGTTTCTTCCATACAATATGCATGAAACGCTCGAACAATTTCGAAGTGTTCCACCCTAACTTGAGTAAGAAACATTTCCTTATGTTGGGTGATCATGGCATATGTCCCATGATTCTCGAAATCCTTTTGGATCTCGGGAATCATTGTTCCCAACATGAGGCAAGAAACTTGAACCGAATCCTCGGTGTATTTTAACCAATCATTGCAGGCATCCAAGTCATTAACATCAGGTTCATTGGGAATAGGATCTTCCAAAATATAGGATTTCTTTTCTTGCTTGAGAACAATTCTCAAGTTTTGATACAAATCCATAAAATTGTTGTAATTCAGACAATCCTTATCCAAAATGGATCTTAGTGATAGATTATGCACAGGTGGGATAATTGCGTTAGTGGGTTGTTTGCGGCCATCTATAAATTTAACAAAGTTCAATTTAGTATTTTCGATATCATTAATAATTTTTAATCGTTAATACCCTTTAATGTCTCCAAGGCAATTAATGATTAAAATCTAGAACCCAACGCTTCATTCAAATAGTAGTTAGGTGACCTTTATCCTACTATTCAAATTAACAAGGTAGTCAACGATTGACAATTGCAACCCTTTGCAGCTTCTAGATTTATGGGGCCGGTTAAACGTCATACGTTTAGTTGACATGTTTAATCCCATCAACACCTTTGTACGCCATGCTTCGGTGACCCTATTCACATGGTTTCCAAATCAAGTCGTCCTACTTACACACACGTGTGAGTTTACACATACAAGTGGTTAGGTGACCTTTATCCCACAAGTATTGTATATCCACCTCAAGATCACAAGTTTTCTTAAATGTGGTTAGGTGACCTTTATTCCACATCAAGTTCCCAAGCGATTCGAGTGTCGTATAAAAGGATGGTGTTCAACTTGTTTTAAAAGGGATTTAAGTTTTCAAAATTCTAGATTGGAAAACTATTTTATGTAACTTCATTCTACATGCATTCAAATGTATGGTACCTTTTGAAAACCAATTTTCACAATTCCTTTTAATAAAACCCATTTTATTATGAAATTATTAATAGTTAATAAAAACCAATTTTATTACTTAATAATTTCAAAGGAATCAATTTTATGCAAGTTGTTGATTTTAATTGTTAACATCCATATCCAAATATGATAAAACAAAACATAAATCAACTACACAAGCATAAAAAAACACAAGTCCATAACCATAGCCACCTAAAGTTGACAACACTTGTTGAACACTTGTTGAGCGAAACAAGTGTGTCATAAGGTCTCTCCTTAGGAACGAGCATGACACAAGGTATGTGATGGTGATCTCCCACTTGACTCTGCATCCATATGCTTCAAGTGTCCACATCTTGTTGCGGTCCTTTCTCCTTATTCGGGCTTCCATTTGGGCTCCAACTTTAGCTCATTGCTTCCTTGGGCCTCTTGTGGGCTTGGGCCGTTGGGCTTAAATCCCATAGTGGACTATTAGGTCCATTAAGGCCCAAAACCAAAATGGTATTGTATTTGCATCTTCTTTTACAAAACATATCCTAATACATTTTTCTAGTAAAAGAAATACAACTATTTTACTTATTATTACAAACCAATTTGAATAAATAAATAGATTACAAACCCGAATAAAGAATACTACAACCAAATGAATAAATCACAACACATCACTTCAATATACACAAGGACATGGCTAGGTTATGAACATCCATACAATCAGGTCAACCGTTGACCAGAATGGTTCCCCTTTGACCATTAGGTTCTCGGTCGGGAACAGCGAACTCAGAGTTCTCGGCCAAAAGGACCAAAGCTTCAGAGTTTTCGGCCCGAAATTTCGGTCAGCCAAGAACCTAGAGTTTCCGGCCAAGACCGAGAACTATGGGTCACTACCATGAGTTCTCGGTCCAGCCGAGAACGTGTCTTCGTCTAACCGAGAACCATGGTTCACAACCATGAGTTCTCGGCCAACCGAGAACGAGTCTCGTGGTGTTTTCAGCCAGACCGAGATCCATGGTTTCCAACCAAGGGTTCTCGGCCAGAGCTGAAAATACCATATTTTGTCCAAACAAAATTTTGTCAACCAAATGACCAATTTTTCCAGATTTCCACATGCATGTGTGGTACAATCATGAAAAAACAAGAGGTAACCAATATGCCTAAAGTTTTCGGCTAATATGGTAAAAAAATACCATAGATACCGAACAGTTTAGATCCCATTTTGAAGCATGTAATCGTATAAGCGGCTCTTGATGCCATTGTTGGGTTTTTACAAGATTATCAAAGTCTATATAACCCATTATATGTGAAAAACGCAGCGGAAATAATTGGTTTTAAATATTGTTTACCAATACATATAAAACCCGTTTTATATCAAAACCCAATCCAGGATCCATACGATTTACATACCATCAAAAAACAACCAGATGGTGTTAGATTACATACCTTTAAATTTCCAGAAATTTAAAAGGGATGATACTGAGAAAGGCGAGTCTCCAATGGAGAAAAACCTCAAGCTAGTATACCCTTACAAGCTAATCAACAAACACCAAGTTGCTAGGATTTGTACACTTGAAAATCTCCTTGTTTTGTTCTTCTTGTTCTTCCTTTAGGCCGAGAAGAAAAGATAGAAAAGTGAGAGTCTTGTGTGTAAGAGAGAGAATGTGTTTGTTGTTTAAACAAAATGATCCAGCCAATCCATACTTATGCATGGTCTTGGAAGTATAAAAGGGAGGAGAGAGAGGGAGGGGGGCGGCCATCCAAGGCTCCCACCCAATTCAAACCCAAAACCCACTTTATTATTATTTCCTCATACACATAAGTTATTTATCCAAATATATAACATCTCTCAAATATAAATTATCCACATAATTTATTTATCACACAAGTGCAAATATTTAGAAAACCCATTTTCCAAATATTATAAGTGTTGATAATTATTAGTTAGATTATATCTAATAATAAATATCGTGATGTTTGTCTAGCTTGTTATTGGGTATGACCCGACTTGGATCATAACGTACTAGCCACATCAACTCAAATATGTGTCTTAGGCAGATCTATTCCAACACCTTCAAGTTCAGAAACTTCATTTCAGCTCTTTCCACCTCAGCATCAGCACAAAAATGCTTCGTTACCATCTCCTTCAAGTCATCCCATCTTAAAGCCTTAATCTCTTCTCGACTCTTTCTCTGATCTATCAACTCCCACCAGTACATAGCTTCGTCTCCGAAAGATTGGGTAGCATAACCCACTGCTTGATCAGGACGACACTCGCTAATTTGGATAACCTTATCCATGGTGGTTATCTATTGAAGAGTAGCGATTGTGTCTCCCAAACCAGTTAGCTTCAGCGGGTCACAACCTTTGAATGACTTGTAGTTACACCCGCCTCGACCTCTTCTCATGTCATCAACCTTCACATACCTGACCTCACTCGAATTGCCCTTCTCTCTCGGCATCCTTTTTGTCGTTCTCTCATGACCTCTCAGCAGTTCTTGCATGGCTTCCAGCAGACTTTTCAGGTTGTAATTCCTTTATTTTTGCAGCTATTGCTTGAGCAATGGCAGCTTGAACAGCAGGGTCAAGCTAATACCCTTAATTTTTTATTGGCCCTCGCAGGGTTTCACTTACTCCTTCTCTAGAGTTAACAATCGGTTCTTCAGAAGGTGGTCAATAGTTTGCGGCTTACCGCGACGCCCAGTACGACCTCCTTGTCCAGTAGCTTTCTTCGCTCCAGCCATTCGTATTCTATAAGGAAACACAAACATCATCACTTAAGGAACTATTTAGTTTAAGGATAGTAAGGCAAACAGGTAATAACAATGGCCAGCTGTGATTAGCTGATCACGTTACTCTCCGTGTCCTATACACTTCCCTTCGTAAGTCCACTTGTGCTGGTTCTACTTAAACAGTTAGACACTTAAACAGTTCATATAATCGCATATTCCTATCTCTAGCAATTAGCTAACTTCCTTACACATTCTTACATTACACATGAAATATATCATGTACTTTACCTTTACTTTGCTTGCTTGAGTGACACATAGCTTTCTTGAACTGGCATCTTCTTTCTTTTCTTACTTAGTCCCATTTTCTGCTCGAGTCTAAGCATGTAGGATGCTTAATTCTCTCGAACTTATGCTCTGATACCAACTTGTAAGTCCCCATTCACGGTGCCCTACTTTGGCATTGGATTTACTCATAAACATGGTTCTAAATATCATAGTTAATTAAAACTTTCGCGGAATATGAAACTTTCAATAAACATTACACATCATTTCATAAACAAGTCTTAAACAAACATCTTTTGTCTTTCTTAATAAAACATCATTCAAAAATACTTCATAAGTCTTCGGATGTCAGCTTCTTATTCTTCTGCCATGTGTCCTCCTCAAGCTAGCTACCTCATCCTACTCACCTCCGTGCATACTAAAAGTTAGTTGTGCTGAGTGAGTTCTAGTTAATCAGGGAACATACAATACTTTCATAATTACATACTTAACCTGCTTTGCTTTCTTTAATGTACATACATATATACTTTCGTTCATTATATACTTACTTACCTTTATACTTCATTTCTTTCATATTCATACCTTACGTTTTAAACAGCATTACGCCCTACTTTCCTCGAGTATTATTATGTCCAGGTTCCCTCTTACCTGAAATATTATTAGGATTTGGTTCCCTCTTGCCTCGAGTATTATTAGGACCCGGTTCCCTCTTGCCTCGGGTATTATTAGGTCCCGTTTCCCTCTTGCCTCGAGTATTATTAGGGCCCGGTTCCCTTTTCTTCTATATGCCTCACCTCACCTTTCTTGTCTTTATAATACAATATTCATACATACTTTCTTCTACATACTCTTTTCATACCTATTGCACATTACCTTCCTTGACAATACATGCAATATCCGTAGATTTTTAACGTACCGTCAAGCATGCATTCATAACATACATATATCTATCACATTTATCATTATGGCATACACTTACCACTTATGGTAAGTGTATTAACAATCACATTGAGCATGCACACAGCTCCGAAAGCATAACAAGGAAATGGGGCTAGAAACTCACTTGTCTCCTGTTTCTCTCCGATTTTATTGTAATCCCCTTCCTTAATTGAGCACGGCTAACTATATAGTAATCTTATGTATCATTTATCAGATAATACCATACTATTCCTTTAATTTTTACCAGAAATGGTTAAGTCTGGTCTATTCTAATGGCCTTATAAGACATTGCATATGTATTGGCATGGCAAGACATTGTATTCGAATACATTATATTCGAATACATACATTTGTGTTTAAGTAGGCAGGGGTTAGAATGCAATTTCGAATACCTTGGTATTCTAATGCATACATTTGTGTTTAAGTAGGCAGGGGTTAGAATGCAATTGTATTCGAATGAACATGTATTCGAATACAATATGAATTCGAATGAACATGTTAATCGAATACAACATGTATTCCATTGAATTTTCCATTCTTTTCTTTAATGTATTCGATTACACTCTTTTATGTTCTTGCATTCGAATAGAGCATTTGTGTACCAATACATGATGTATGCGAATGGGTTTGTATTAGCATACAACGTGTAACTTGTTATTCGAATAAGCTGTGTCCAAGGATCAAGGAGATTGTATTCGAATGGGTACGTTTAGAATACAACTGATATATTCGAATGACCACTTTTTAGAATACAAATTGTATACAACAACAATGTATTCGAATGGCTATATTTATATTAGAATACAATGTATTCGAATGACTGTGTTTATGAATTTTATTCGAATGGCTATGACTTAGAATACAAATTATATACACAATGCATTCGTTTAAGAACGAGATAGAGTATTCGAATAGAAGGGTTGTATTTGAATGGTATTTCATTCGAATACACCCTTTGGGCTACTGTTCACTTCCCTACTTCCATTATCATCATTTATATTAACATCTAAACCCTTATCAAGACACCACATTGTTCTTTGAACCTTTCCATTACCATTTTGGCTAAGATCTAGATCGTTTATCAATAAAGTTCCAACCTTTATTGATTATAAACCCGTTTTAACTAGATCTAGGGCTTCTAAGTAAACCGTATATACCCACATTTTTATCAAGTCCAATTTTATCGTCAAGTTCACATTTTTATAGTGTAACGTTACCCGATTAGTCTTCGTGTCAAGTTTTAGGGCAAATCGTTCATAAAAATGAAATCTTTATATGTAAATAACATACGTTTTCGCGCTTAAAGGCTACGGTTAGCTTTGATATGCAACAATAGACTTGTATCTTGCTTGTATAGTCAAGAGCTTTCAAGATTTGAGCTTGGTTGTTGATCTTGAATCCTTGGCCGATTTGAAGAGAGAGTTTGTGTGTGTTTTAGTGTGTGTAGGGAGTCTAGGAGATAAGAATGAAGGATTTAGGGTTGTATGGAGGTTTAAGGAGTATTTATACTCTCTTAAGCCCATGGACCTAAGGCCCATCACCACCCTTTAATCCATTTTTTATTAACCAAGTCCATACTCCTTTATTATATATAATCTTAATTAAATATTAACACACATTTAAACAAACATAATTTCCTTTATTTATTATTATCAAAATTAGGATGTTACATATGTATATGCCTCTTATTTGTGTTATTTGCTCATTTCTCATGTATTTTCTCAAGTATATCTCAAACTATAGTTATATGATCACGATGGATTATATAAATAAGGTATGAATGAGTGCTAAATTTGAACAACATTCATACCTTATCATATACATTTGACTTTGTGCTAAAGACAATGAATACACATCGATTTTTCATTTATCCATTTTAAATAATGGATACACATTTCACTAAGTTGTTTAGCAAATTAATATATGTTTGTAACTACGTTCAACATGTTGTAGTTTTTCACTATATATACATATTCCAAAATTTGCGTTTACTCACCAAATATTTGAAGTTGTCATATATTTTTATACATGCTACATGTAAACTTAGATGTATTGATTCAAGTGAAGACCATTTAGTTATCGTTAGGTTATCTCAAAATAAAAGACTTAAATATTATTAGTTGATTATCTCTTTATTTATTACAAACTTGATGTACTTGTGACGTGTAATGAATACATGTAATTAAATATTATCTCTTTTTAAAAGTGTCTTGTGTTATGAACAATCGTGTTACGCCCCGATGTATAATCCGTCTTAGTCGAGGTGTTACAAGTAGCAATTATGATCGACAAAGAATAAGCTGCTAGTAGAAATTATGATAATAGTATATTAGGCTATCGGTGATAGCTACCCTTGTAAGCAAGTAGGTTGTCACTACTAATTATGCATACGAACCTTTAAGCATTCAACATTGAGTGAGTTATTGTTAATAAACAACCATTAGCACTAAGTTACTCCCATAGAAGTTTTCATGTTGGATTTTCGTACACGGGTTTTAACAAAACTGGTTAAATGTGTAGAAGTAAAATATGTACGAAAGGATTAACTTTGAGTTGCTAAGAAGAATCTATATGCAAACCATTGACAACTATAGGGTGTTTAAAAACATACCTTAACCACTTGTGGTAGACTGTAAGTCACGAGACCCTCGATTCAACAACTCCGAGTGCTAGATCTAGAAGATAAAAAATTCCACCAACGAATACTCCCAACAACCGAACCCTTTGGTATCTCCTAGTTTAATCCCGTACTCATATCTAGAAACCAACAAACAAGCGATACAATCTAACCTAACGAACCGGACCACAGACTGATTCGACCAACACAACCATGTGGCTCGATGGTGGTTGGTGTGTAGCAGCCTGTAGTGGCACAAGGGCGGCATAGGTCGACAGAGTTGTGTTTGCGCGAGCGATGGCCTCCCAAAGAAGGGTAGGGAAGGTGGCTGGCAGTGGTTGTAGGGCGTAGAAAGTGGGAGAGAAAATCTAATTCTTTTTATGTTTTATGATTGATTAACGGATTAATCCAAAACCGATTATTTTTATAATATTATTATTATGGTTTTAATAAAAAAAGCATATTCTAATATGCCAAGAAATATTCATTTACATTTGAATTCCATAATTATCTCTATAATTTTGTAATTAATTATTTTTTAAATAAACAATTTAATAGTATGTAAAGCCATGTTCCCAGTAGCGTCGGATTTACTCATAAACACAGTTTTACAAATCAGAGTTTATTAAAACTTTCGGGAAAATGTTAACTTTAATCATACGATTTAAAACATTTGATCTTATCTTTAAAACATACATATACAACATCATATTTAAATCATCATTTCTCTTACAACTTCAGATGCCAGCCATTTAATCCATGCCATGTGCCATCCTCATGCTAGCTCCTCAGTCTACTCACCTGCGTGCATACTAAAAGTCAGCTACGCTGAGTGAGTTCTAGTTAATCAAGCAACTTACCATATAACCATTACATGCAATTATTTACGTGTCCGAAGACACATAATCCGCTGTCTATTTTGCTCACCTTACCACTTGACCACTTATCTAACGCCTACGCCTTAGCCACTTGTTTACGGGAGCACATAGAGGCTTTCCCTCCCACACACTCACGTTATGCTACTTGTTAACGAGGGCACGTAGAGGCTTGTCCTCCCACGTACTCTCATCATGCCACTTTAATAACGAAGGCACGCATAGGCTTACCCTACCACGTACTATCGTCATGCCACTAACACCCTTAGTAGACCCCTTACCACTTCTACCACACTTTATTCTACTTGTCTACAACACACTTCCTAACAACTCATCATTTACATAATAAACAAGTTACATCACAGCATTCATACACACTAATAACCATTTAACAATCATGATCCTTGGCGATACCTGCAATATCCGAAGATCGTTCACGCACCGTCAAGAGTTCATAAATAACTCGTATTTCCTCCATAGCATACACTTACCACTTAAGGTAAGGGTATTCACACTTCACATCGAGTATGCACACAACCCCGAAAACATAACAAGGTAAAAGGGGCTAGAAACTCACCAGAACTCGGTTACATTCACCGTTAATGGTTATTCCCTTCTTGAGATGTGCAAGACTAACTGTATAACAATTGCAGGTATCAATTAACTATCACTACCCATATCGCGTTTCTAGTTTAATTATTACCCTCAACGAACGAGGGTCCGGGGCAGCGCCCCTGGCAGCGGGGTTCTAGGGCCGACAGCCCCTAGCAGGGTCCAAGGGGCAGAGCCCCTGGCTGGGGTCGAGCTGCCAGGTCAGCTTGGAAAAATTTTATTTCCATTAACTCTCTTAACACATTTTCCATTAGTATTTTAATTTATTATTTAATTCGTCCACTTGTCTGCTATAACGAATTAAGCCTAATTCGTTATCTGAACATAGCCTGATTCATGGCCTAATTCGTTATTAGAACATGTCCTGATTCGTTACCTTACATGATCTGGTTCGTTAGCCTAGTTCGTTAGCCTAATTAGTTATCTTGACTTGATTCGTTATCTTGACATAACGAATTGGGTGAGTAACGAATCACCTGATTAGTTATCTTGACAAAACGAACTGGGTGAGCTAATTCGTCATCTTGACATAACGAATAAGCGAATAACGAACTACCTGATTCGTTATCTTAATATAACGAATCATCTGCAGTTCTTATCCAGATTTTGACTCAAGGGTCATAGTCAAAATCGATATGAACATACACGGTCAACAGACCCTCAGATCTACAATTACCCCTCGAATTCGCAATGAAACAACATGATTTCGGTACCATTGAACTCGTCTATACAGCGCCTACAAACTCCAACCCATTAATCATCCAAACATTCGCGTTTACATGGTGCAATTTATGTATATACATACGGGTCTTTCATACCAACAATTAACCTATCAAACTGTAATCAATTTCAGTAAGTTTAGCTTCGTTGGATTCGTTTTTACCATACTAAAACAGATTTATGATTTCTAGACTAAATCCGAACTTAAACGAACAAGTTCTCGATATAAACGTATCTTAAACAAATAGGTTTACGAACACGGTCTAGTCTTGATGTTGTTTTGGTTCGTCTCAGCGTTCTAGCACCAATAATCTCGGGTTTTCGCCTTCGGATCTTGGTTCGGGATATAGGATAGTGTTTGTATGTGTTTTTTATGGTGTAGGATATGGTGTAGAGATGGATAAAATGGAAAGGATTAGAGTTTAAGGGGTATTTATACTCCCTTTAGCCCATAAACCTAAGACCCATCTTTCCTTTTTGGTCCATACTTATTCTCTTTTAATTAGCCAACTTAACCTTTCATCTTTACTATTTTATTATTTCTCTACTAACTCGAGTAAACTTTCCCACCATAATTAAATAGTGTAGTTAATATTATTTTAGAAATTTCGGGATATTACATAGTATTTATTAACTTTTAACTAATAACCCTTTATTTTATTAAATTAAAAAACAAGACCCTCAATTTTGATTAACTTAGTTAAGAATTAATTAAATTAAAAAATCCCGTCAATCTTAAACAAAATAACTAAAAGTGGTATTTAATATCCATCGCTAAGATAAAACTCGTTAACTCGTTTTATTTCTTATTTATATCTATATCTATATCTATATCTATATCTATACTATATATAATACATGAAACATTGATAAATTAAGACACCTTATATTTAAGTAATTTACAATTTTTAATACTTAAGGTACACCTTATCTAGCATGTAAGACAATGACAAAATTGTTCATTAGAAAATATGCCTTGAAATAGTTACAACATTGCCCCCTCAACTTTATACAACTTTTGTAAATTTAAGAAATAGTTACTACTTTAGACCTTTATCTTTACTCATATATTTTTTTAATTTTAACTGTAAATAACTTTTTCAACGGTCATAACTTTTTCATACGTTATTATTTTTTACAAAAAATTGCACCACAAAAATGAGCATTTTATTGTCTTTAATTTGGGTATGGTATCGCTATAATTTTTCAAATAAAAAAATTAACATATTACATATGGGTGTTCACAATTTTGTTTTAACGATTCCTAATTTATATTGTGAGCCAAACCGTTGGTTCAATTTTTTGTTGTTGAGAACAGAAACTGAACCGTTGAAACTTTAAAATGAATCGTTACTAATGGTTTGGTTTCATGCATTGAGCTTCAGTACTAAGTCTACCGTCCGGTCCGGTTTTATATGACCAATTTTCTGTAAAAACTATAAACCAAACCGTTTGCTATGATTTGAACATTCGGAAACCGGCTGACCAAAGGTGATGATTGGTTAAACGTTTTCAAGGTTTCAAAAGAACCTTGAACATCCACAATTGTTACATGATTACTATGATTTTTGTTCCCCTGCATCGTACGGGCACCCGTCTAGTATAACAATAATCAGCTCATCATTATGATTATTACCAAATATCATCACCAGTACGACATTTCGTATTAGAACATTTAACCATTAAACAATCTTTAATTAGTTGTTGCTCTTGGTGTGACCCTTGGATCGTACTTTGATAATAGTTTTGTTAAATGTCGTTAATTTGGTATACTATTCCAACATTTCACTGATGGATATCCTAAGAAAAAGAGCGATCATTGAAGGTTGACTAACGACCATTTAAATTAAAACTGATTTTGAATGTATCCCATCCGTCGGTAATCCATTAGTGAAATTCTTACGCATTGTGTCGACATATATTTTCCATCTATAAAGATCAAGTTTGTTTGTAGTGCAATTCACCCTCTCTTGACGCATGTGAATCAAATTTAATACAAGAAAACAACTTGGTGTGGTGCTTCGGCCACCAGTAGTTGAAAGGCCAAACATCATCACCTTCCTTTTTCATTGGCTACTTCCTCTTTTTGGCCTTACCATTTTCTTCAACCAAAATTGTGTACAAAACGTTAAGAGGGTTTTTAGGGCCAAAACGCCCCAAAACAACGATGAAGAGGGGATGTTTTGAGCCAAAATGTTATCTCACAACGCTCGGATACGCTCGGTCATAGACCCTAAGTTAATATTTGACCACAGCTAAAAGCCTAAAACCCATGTTCAAATCTGGCACATGGCAACAATTTTTTGTTTTCATTATTTCAAGTTAGATCATGTGACAGTTTGGCAGTTTAAGTCCCTTAATTTAATAATTTGGTTAAATCCCTCAATCAAAGTTAATTAAATATGTAATAATGTTAATAGTTAACTTAGTTTAACTTTGATTTTTAAAGAAATTAGTAATAACAAATTTAAATTAGAATAATAGTCAATTTATAAAATAAAATGGAATATTCCGATAATATTTAATCCAAAGTTCTATTGAAAATTTATATGATTTTTTTCTTTTTCTATTTCAATAAAAATGAGACACAAAATTAGATATAAATGTATGGTTAGGTTTTATAGCATGATTCTCTAAATATTATTTTGGTCACGTTACGTCTTTATTTGAGCTTTTCTTTCGATTGCTATTGTTTATGTAGGTATGTAACCGGCTGTAGTATAACAAACAAACTGTTACCAACCAAATTTCCACCAAATCCAACCGCAACACAAGATTTTAAAGCAACTAGTTTTGTCATAGAGATCACAATTTAGTATCTCGGTTTCCTAAACAACTAGTGTAATTAAAAATGTGTTGGTGGTTCATTGGAAATGGGCTAGCGATATACTGGCAACGACATTAAGCATTTTGGGTTGGAAGGATTTGAGAGATGTTGGATTCAAATCCTATAGATAATAAAAGTTAAGAACTTTGTTGTTAAAAAATATTAAATATATGTTTTCAATTTTGTAACAATACGTTCACCATATGTAACTTGTTATAGTTAGCAGGTTTCGCTACAAAGTTTTGTTTTCATGTGCAGGATTGCAGGCTAAAAGAAACAAATATGCAGGCTAAAAGAAACAAATATCAGTTGTAAGAAGGGACACTGCATGAATGAAGATTGGCTCAGCTTCAACAGTCGACACGTCTTTATACTAAGAAATACTTGTTACAGGTGTCCCAAATATCATAACACACGTGGCACCAAATATCTATTGTGTCCGCTTTCTTCTGGTGGCTATCGTTACACATAGTCAGTACATATATTATGCTGGTTACGTACACTATATAATAAAAGAATGAAAAATCTAGCTACTTGTACATGTTAATATGTAATATAGTGCTATATTTTATGTGTACGTCCATTAATTTACACCCGTCCAATGTCACTCTCAAGCTAGTTCATTTTCCTACCTGTAATTGTGCTAGAGCACGACTGATCAATGATGTTATAGACATATTAAAATAGTTTTATTAGCGTAACAATTTGTAATGATAAATAAAATCAATAACTTTTTAATATTTTCATACTTAATATGGGAATTCAAATATTTCATGTATGTATTATTAACGAAAGTGGGTCATGATAACGTAGAAAGTGGATTATGATAATGTGGCAGTGTTATAGTAGTTTTATTTATTTTTTTCCATCTATATCATATAGGAATATTGGATATAGAATGCTACTAAACAAGCAACCTACCAAATAGGGGTGAGCAAACGGATAAGCTCGACCCGAACCGAGTGTTAACCGACCCGAACCGAATAGAATGCTACTTAACACGCCACTCTACTATTCCACTACATAACTACCTGACCCAGTTACCAAATACAATTGTCCATTTCGACGTGGCATGGATGTCGTATGGCTGCATTTAGGGGTCTATGTGGTCCTGTTTTCGCGTTTTTTAGGTCAAACCATAAACCAAACCGTTAATAATTGTTTTTAATTTTTGTAAACCAAAACCAAACCGTAGAACTTTTAAACCGAACCAAACCAAATCCTTCGTAACGGGTTGGTTCCGGTTTGATTTCACGGGTTAGAGTTGTTGGGTTTTTATACAAGAAACCCAAATCAACATATGATATATCTTAGGTAAAGTTGTCAAAATTTTGAAGAATTTAACACGTTTAAACATAAGTTGTCCATATATAAGCAAAACACAAATCCCATCCCCCCCCCGGTCTCCCACCCGGGCGAAAGTTTTTCGAGTTCATTTTACAGGTTCGTGAACCTTCTGCTGATAAATAAAATAGTTTTGTTTGCCTAACAATTTGTAATGATAAAAAAAATCAATAGCATTTTAATATTTTCATACTTAATATGGTTGTTTGAACCCATGATTTAATGGTACAATGGTATACTTTTCGTACTTTTAAAATGAAGGTGGTGAGTTTAAATATTTGCAAATGCAACGTTAGGGGGATTTTGATAGAAATAAAATTTGTTGTTCAAATATACAGGGGATGGTTAAAAAGAGAAATGATATTATTGCAAGAAATGTAAGAAATAAATATGGAACAGTAGTTTTATTTTAAGTTTTAAATGCTTAAAGCTAAATAGAGAAAATATTAATTATTCTCTTTCTTCAATTAATATAACTAATAAACCATAATACTTATCTATTTAATTAAAATAACAAATTAAATTATTATAATTAGAAAATATTAAGAACTCATTTATTTTTATAACTTACTTTTTGTTTCTTAAATTTTTATCCTACACAAGTATAATTTATTTATACATTAAAATTTCTTTCTATCAAAAACTAATTTCATCCAACTCAATTTATTAATATTCATCAACACATACTTACATTATGATGAATAATACCAAAAAACTATTTTACATGTATTTGCATTAGATATCAACAAAAAACATACAACCTACACAAAAACGTATAATCTACACTTGTTCTAAGAATAAGACAGCATATAACCTACAAACGGAAAACATTTAACATACACACAAAATTCATCATCAATAAAATACACATGCACACGAAAATATATAACCTACACACAAAAAACATATAACCTACACACGAAAATTTTATCTTACACAAATACAATTTATTCATACATTAATTTTCTTTTCAAAACCAATTTCTTCAAACTCAACATATCTGTATCCATCAACACGTAGTTATATTGTGATGAATAATACGAAAAACTATCTTACACATTTTTGCATTAAATGTCAATAAAAAATATACAACCTACACAAAAACATATAACCTACACTTGTTCTAAGAATAAGAAAATATATAGCTTACATACGAAAAACATATGACCTATGCATATGTAGGTGTAACATCCTACTTTCGGTTATATTAATAAAATAAAGTTCGTTTATTTTATAGCGGGTCGTTATCGGTTTAGTTGAATAGAATACGAGATGGACTTGTGTTGGGTAAATGGATATGGGTTATGGACTTGGGTTATGGAGGAATGAAGGAAAGACCATGGGCTTAAGCCCATGATCAAAAATATATATACCCTTAATCCTCGATTTAATTCATTTACACATATCCCTTACACCATCCAAAACACACACTTAAGATTCTCTCTCTAGTTCTCTCTCTCTCTAAACCGATATCAAGAAGGAAACCGAGAACCGACCCGAGGTAATGATAGTATTTTATTGTTTGAGCTTAAATCCGTTAGATATAATCATGAAACGACGAGCCGACACCGTTAAACCGTTTAAGTCACGAGATCCGGGTGGATTCGGGTATAAACCGAACCTATAATGAGCTTAGGAGTCACCCTAGCTCAGATCTGGATTGAACGGGACGAAAAACGATGAAAAACGAGCTAAAACCCGTTTTTCCGGCGAAATCGCGTTTTTCCGGCGGCTTTCCGGCAATGACGGCGCCGGAAAGTGGTACGAGGTTAAGGGGGAATGTCAGGGAATGTTCTGACATTCCTGACCTAACCCTAGTTCGCTACAGGAATATAGCGAATTAAAGGTGATTCGCTAGCTAGTTCGTCCATGGGAACATAGCGAACTGATTACAGTTCGTGTTCAATTCGTTAAGGGAAAGGGGTGACGAATCACCCTTAATTCGTTATGACCAGTTCGTTAAAGTAGATAACGAATTAGAAGGTCCAATTCGCTACTTGGACTGGTTCGCTACATGGACTGATTCGTTAAGAGTCCAGTTCGTTAAAGGTTCCAATTCGTTACAAGAACCAGTTCGTTATGGTAAGTCAGTTCGTTAAGGATAAGTAACGAATTAGAAGTTTAACATAATGACAGAATGGTCCCTGGACTTAGAAAAGAATGATTTAATTACAAATAAACCCTTGAACTTTTAAGTAGCATATTATTCAATGATTCAAAATGCTAATGGAAAATGTGATAAGCTTAACCCCAGCCAGGGGCTCTGCCCCTTGGACCCCGCTAGGGGTGATGTGCGAAAAAAATATATATAAATAAAATGCAAGTCGCAACTAAGCTTTAAAAACCAAACAATCTATCCTAGTTCACACAAACGGCAAGTGTACCGGTCGCGTATAGCACAGATGAAGAAAGTCCGGATATCGAACTCGAAGACACGTGAAAACGTTTATAATCACTAAACTCTAACCAAGACTCACCAAAATATTTAATTAATTTATTTTAGAATTGATTTAACTACTTAACTTAACTAAATAAAAACTTTTAACAAAACTTCGGAAACTTTTACTGCAGTGATAAAAACGTCTACCTAGGTACGAATCATATTGAAGGAGATGACAAGACAATGGATTGAAAACTCTCAGGACACCGGTTCTAAAGGATGACACAACTAAGGTTCGCTCAAGAAGATCAGATCACCTCTCGGTATCACTAACAAACCCTAACTTATCTTAGTTGATTTTAAGAACAAACCGGGAAAACAAATTATTAACGTGTTCTAATACCGACTCACCTCTCGGTCTCACCGACACACTAGCCTAATGGAAACGAATACTACGCAACCAAGGATAGAGGAACAATTCAACTTAAGTTAAACTAGACCAACTAATCGCTCAAACACCCAAACCCGACAAGAACAAAACCCGCTCTCGCGCGATCTTAATTCTAACAAGTAAAAGTAATGAGACGAGTTTACTTCTTATCACCTCTCGGTCTCTAAGAAGGTGTTTCACAACTGATTTTATTTAATTAATTTACCCACTTATCCCTACGGTTGTACACCCCGCAAACAAACCCTAAACACAAAGTAAAGAGCCTTAAACATGCAACAACTAATCAAAACCGATTCAATTAATTAAAGCACGAGGTTATTAGGTATAATAAAACAAAACACAGCCACCAAACACAATCTAATTTACTATTAAATCAAACTTTACATTAACAATTTAAGCCATGATCATTAACAATCCATATTACTAGTCAAAACCTAACAATATTCATCAAACCTAGGTAGAACAAGCAAGATTAGCTACTCATTAATTTTGGACAGCCATTAAGATTCAAGTAAAACATCATAAACATAATCAAACTCATTCAAGATCCAAGAATAACTAAATCAAAGTCAAACAATCAATTACTGGCAAAACAATCCAAAGAAAAAGATCAACTCAACTAGTTAGGGTTCTTGAACAATAAACAAAGTTTAAAAATGATTACTTAAGGTTATAGGGCTGAGATTATGGATGTATTTGATGCCTAGCAGCTGCACAAGACTCTCCTTGATGTTCTTCTTCCTCTCCAGCCGTCACAGCCACCACAGCTGCCAAAGATTCTTCTTTTTCTTTCCCTTTTGCTGCTGTTCCGATCGCAAGGAGGCTACCAAGTTAGGGTTTTTATTTTTTCGGGTTTCTTGGCTAGATCCTTCTGAAAACTCAATTAATTATCTTAATATAATATTATACAAGGCTTCTAACTTGTGGGCTTGGGTTGGGCCTTGAGTTGTAGCTTTAAAACTTGACCAACAAGGCCTCTAGAATCTTCCAAATTAACTCTTTTTTCACCATCTTTCACAAACCTACAATTAACATTTAAACTTTGTAAATTATTGCACTTAACCCCCAAAACTTTCATAAAATAAACAATTAAGCATAAAAACCATGATAAAATCATAAGGAAAGTAAGTGTGTTTTACTACACATCAAACATCCCCACACTTAAGACTTTTCCGTCCCTGAAAAACATTTGACTGCAGTTGGATCAGAATCGGAAAATCAAAGTTAAATCAAACATATAGGTTAGATTTTAAAGCTCAGAAAAACGCAAAAACAGCGATCATCGATATTGTTGTCTACCTAAACCCATGCCTTAATCTTTACCGGGACAAATAAGATCCGACAATAATATTACTTAGTGGTTTACACAATTAAGACCTGCTTATTTTCAGCTTTTACCGGACTAGACCACCCCAACTTGACTTAAACCTCAAAATTAGCAGAATTAAAACTTTGTTGCTCAATATTTATGAATAGTTAAGACGATCAAGGGTATTGTTTATCCACCTAAGCTTAAGCATCAAAGTCTACCAAGCAGCCATTAGATACGATTAAGGTTCAATTAATTTATAGCTATTGCTCCCCACAACATGACATACCCCCGTTATCAAGCAATACCCCAAATCCATCACCACAGGTGAGTATGCAAAATTTCGTCTGTAGGGCTTACATGTAGCGTGTCCCTTGTGGTCCGTTTCTTAATGGTAATGAGACGCGAGCAAGGGGACCCCACATGGCTAACAGCGTGGATGATCAAGTATGTAGTGTATTTGTACTTTTGTACTTTTTGTGATCATGTTTATAGACTTATAAGGGTTTGCTTTTTGGCTTTATTTTAAATACCCACAACCCCACTTAGGAATTGTGAATACCCAGATAAAAAGATTGCATACAGACCCATGATCTCCGGACCCGAAGCATCCCATCAATACAGGATTTAAGGTTATAAAACCATACGCCAATGAGGTGTAAAACACTAAACTAGCAGTTTAAGATTTATATTACAGGCTACAAGGCATACTCTAACGTTAAACCTACCCAAGCATCATATGATAACGGATTCAAATTTTTTTAAAACTCATGATATTTCCACTTTTTCATACCAAAATTTGAGGCTTGAGTATAGCCCGACCTTTCATTGCTTATTTTCCACGGATAAAACGCTTTACCCACAAAAGATTTCCGTTTAACCGTTTTATCAAATTTGCCCTTTCATTTTCAAGGCTGAGCCTACCGACACATCCCAAGTTAAGTGCGTTTTCTTTTATTTATCTCATATTATTAGTAGTTTGAAAAACCGATTTCCGATAAATATCATCATCTCCCACTTTAATGCAAAAAAAGCTAAAAACAAGGGACTTTTTTTTTCTACAACTAAGTAAAATAAATTCTCATCCCCACACTTAGAACGAAATCGTCCTCGATGAGAACAAGGAAAAGAAATAAAATAAAAATAAAACGTAAAGCATAAAATTAAAACTTGAAAGAACATAAATTAAAATAGAGAACGGGTTACTCCCCTGGTTTAGATGCAGATTCTTCATCAGCTGTGTATGACTCGAACGAACGACCGTATAGCATTTCATTCGCGGCCGCAACCTCGGGTGAACCAGTTCCAAAACGCCATCAGAGCTACCATGCGCATAATAATACATGTAACAACTCAAACTCGCTCGCGTGTAGCGGCGTACAAAACAGAAAACAGAAACATAATAAATAAACATATTTTTGTGTTTTTGAATTTTTTTAATTTTTATGATTTTTATTAAATATTTTTTTTTTTTGTATTTTTATGTTTTTATAAATATAAATAAAAATAAAACAAATAAAAAGATATAATAAAGAGAATCATAATACAAACACTACAACTCGGGCTGTCTCCCGAGTGATGCATCCATCACGACTATTCCTCGGTGAATGAGTCAAGGTAGAACACCTCGACTGTCTGATCAGTTATCGGCTCTCCTATGTAGTGCTTCAATCTATGGCCGTTCACCTTAAACTTCCCGCTTCGATCTTGTATCTCAATCGTGCCATATGGGAAAACCTCAGTGACCATGAACGGTCCCGACCATCGGGATTTCAACTTTCCCGGGAATAACCTCAACTGTGAGTTATACAGTAAAACCTTATCCCCACACTTGAACTGCTTATTACCCTTCAATTTCCTGTCATGCATTTCCTTCGTATGCTCCTTATACCGAAATGATTGTGCATATGCGTGATCCCGGAGCTCCTCTAATTCGTGTAATTGATGGAAACGATTACCCTCTGCGGCGGGTAAATCCAGATTAACCATTTGAAGGGCCCATGAAGCGCGGTGTTCCAATTCAACAGGAAGATGACAGGCCTTCCCATAAATCATCCGAAATGGTGTGGAACAAGTCGGAGTCTTGTAGGCTGTACGGAAGGCCCACAGAGCATCATCTAATTTGTCGGACCAATCCCGACGATTTGAACCAACCGTTTTTTAGAGAATACATTTGATTCCCCGATTACTCACTTCTACCTGCCCACTAGTCTGTGGGTGGTAGACGGTCGCAAGCCGATGGGTGACCCCATAACGCTTCAACGCCTTATCCATCTGCGAGTTGCAAAAGTGAGTACCTCGATCACTGATCAAGGCTTTCGGGACTCCAAAACGAGCAAATAGACTTTTTAGAAAACGGACTACCACTCGGGCATCATTGGTGGGTAGAGCTTTGGCCTCAACCCACTTAGACACGTAATCGACGACCACGAGTATGTATTTGTTTCCACGCGAAGATGGAAACGGTTCCATGAAATCAATACCCCAAATATCAAAAACCTCATAAACTTGAATGGCATTCTGGGGCATTTCGTTTCGCGAAGAAATGTTGCCGACACGCTGGCAACGATCACAACTCTTATCGAACAGATGAGCATCCTTAAAGATAGACGGCCATTAAAAACCAGAATCAAAGACTTTCTTTGCCGTAGAACTCACACCTTGGTGACCTCCAGTCGGTCCCACGTGACAATGGCTCAAAATTTTTCATCCTTCCTTGACATCTACACACCTTCTAATAAGCTGATCAGCACCAATACGGAAAAGAAATGGATCGTCCCAAAGGTAAAATTTGATGTCAGCAAAGAATTTCTTCTTTTGCTGGTAAGACATCTTTGGGAGGTATCCGTCAGCAAGATAGTTCGCGAAATCAGCAAACCATGGAAAACCTTCCTCTTGTACAGTAACGAACATCAGACTCTCCGTCGGAAAACGATTGTCGATCCTAACTCCCGAATCTCCAAAATCAACTCCCTCTAGACGTGAAAGGTGATCAGCCGCCACATTCTCGGCCCCCTTTTTATCACGGATCTCTATATCGAACTATTGAAGCAACAGGATCCATCGGATAAGACAAGGCTTAGCATCCTGCTTGTTGAAAAGATATCTAATTGCGGCATGATCCGTATAAACAATCGTTTTGTACAAAACCAGATAGGACCTAAATTTGTCGAAAGTGAACTCCACAGCTAAAAGCTCTTTTTCGGTGGTGGTATAGCTTTCCTGTGCGCCATTTAAGGTCCGGCTTGCATAGTATATCGGATGGAAATGTTTATCCTTCCGTTGTCCAAGAACCGCTCCGACTGCGAAGTCGCTAACGTCACACATCAACTCGAATGGTAACGACCGCTCGGGAGCAACCATGATTGGGGCATTAACGAGTTTGTCTTTTAGAAGATCAAACGCCTCGATACACTGCTCAGAAAAAACAAATGGAGCATCCTTCTCCAAAAGTTTGGTCATGGGTCTCGCAATTTTAGAAAAATCTTTGATGAACCGGCGGTAGAACCCAGCATGACCTAGAAAGGTACGAATTGATCTCACAGAAGTAGGCGGGGGAAGATTAGAAATGGTCTCGACCTTTGCCCGGTCAACCTCTATCCCCGCACTTGAGATTCGATGACCTAGAACAATGCCCTCGCGAACCATGAAATTACATTTTTCCCAGTTAAGGACTAGGTTGGTGTCAACGCAGCGGGACATCATCCTCTCGAGATTTGATAAACAATGATCGAAGGAACTCCCAAATACGGAAAAATCGTCCATGAACACCTCCATGGAGTCCTAGATCATATCATGGAAAATGGCCACCATACACCTCTGGAATGTGGCCAGAGCGTTAAAAAGTCCAAACGGCATACGTTTGTAAGCAAACATTCCGTAAGGGCAGGTGAAAGTGGTTTTTCTCCTGGTCGTCGGGAGCTATCGGAACCTGGAAGTACCTGGAGAAACCATCTAGGAAGCAGTAGTACTGCTGACCTGCTAAATGCTCTAACATTTGATCAATGAATGGGAGAGGAAAGTGGTCTTTCCTGGTGGCATCATTCAATCGGCGATAGTCAACGCAGACTCGCCATCCCGTCACTGTCCTCGTGGGAATGAGCTCGTTCTTCTCGTTGGTGACGACAGTCATGCCACCCTTTTTAGGAACCACTTGGACTGGACTCACCCAAGCACTATCAGAAATAAGGAAAATGATCCCCGCATCAAGGAGTTTAATGATCTCCTTCTTTACGACCTCTTGCATTTTCGGATTAAGACGCCGTTGCGGCTGGATGACAGTTTTGAAATTTTCCTCCATGAGGATTTTATGAGTGCATAACGAAGGGTTATACCCTTGATGTCGATAATCTTCCAAGCAATAGCCTCCTTGTGCTCTCGTTGCACCCTCAACAACTTCTCCTTCTCGACCTCGGTCAACGCAGATGCAATGATAACCGGAAGCTTCCTCTCTTCATCTAAAAATGCATACTCAAGGTGGGAAGGTAAATCCTTAAGCTCTAAGGAAAGAGGAGGACTCTCGACCGAAGGTTGGTCCATCGGATCGTCTCGTACGATCTCAGCAGACACGCCAGATTCAGGGGTATGCAACTCGGTGTCGTCATTTAAGGACTGATTGGTTACGGCAACCATTTCAATCTCCGGAATCTCCCTATTGAGAATCTGAGTGTCGGAGGCAGATCCTCCACAAATTTCACTGAGAATCTGGGTATCAATGAAGTATAAGGAGTCATCAGCAGACTTGGGGTGTTTCAGTGACTGTCGAACGTCAAAGGTAACATTCTCATCCCCAACTCTTAAGATTAATTTACCCTCGCAGACATCGATCAATGCCTGTGCAGTGGTAAGGAATGGTCGGCCCAAGATGAGTGGGACACTATCGTCATCGTTCATGTCCAGGATGACAAAGTCCACCGGGAAGATGAACTTGTCGACACGAACAAGCATGTTCTCGACCACCCCTCGGGGGTATTTCACAGAACGATCAGCAAGCTAGATACTCGTACGGGTAGGTCTCGGTTCGCCTAAACCCAACTTGCGATACACGGAATACGGCATGAGATTAATACTGGCACCAAGATCTGCCAGCGCATGGACGACCGTATTATCACTCAAGATGCAGGGAATTGTGAAACTCCCAGGATCGGACATCTTTTCTGGTAACTTTCTCTGCAAGACTGCAGAGCAACCAGCACTCAGAGGAATGGAAGAGACTTCGGCTAACTTCTCTTTGTTCGAAAGAATATCCTTAAGAAACTTTGCATATTTGGGCATTTGCGTGAGTGCCTCAAGGAAAGGAATATTAAGATGAAGTTGCTTCAGAAGATCAAGAAATTTGGAGTTCTGCTCCTCGTCTCTATCCCTACGGACTCTCCCAGGAAATGGGAGTCTAGGTTTGTAGACTCTCGGTGGTGTGATGGGTAGTGGTTGGTTCTCGGCCTGTGCTGAACTTCCGGGGCTGTGCCTCTGATGCACCTTGGCCGGTGGAGACTCCAACTGAATCTCCTCGTCTACCTGCTCCTCTACATCTACCGCAGGCTCGTTAACGACTCCTCTCGTCACCTCTTGAATCGCGGGCTCGCTACGTGCCTCTGCATCGCTCCTTGTTGTCACAGCCTTTGCAAACGCCTTCGGATTTTGTTCAGTGTTACTTGGAAGTGTACCTGGCGACCTCTCATTTAGACGACTTGCTATCTCTCCCATCTGATGCTCAAGATTTTGAATTGACGCTCCTTGATTTCTCATGAATGACTCGTGCTCCCGGAATTTCTCTTGAGTTTCTTTGTGACGGGAGTCCTCTCGAGTCATGAGTTGTGACAGCATCTGTGTCTGATGTGCCATCATCTACTCTAACGTGGGCTTCTTCTCCCCACTACTCGGTCCCTCACCGGAATCCTGGAATAGGCTCTGACGTTGCTGGAAGCCGAACTGATTTCCGTTCCTCCAGTTGGAATTTTGGTTACCTCTCCACCCCGAATTATAAGAATTGAAAGAATGTTGATTTCGGTTTGGATTATTAACGAAGTCGACTGCCTCCTCCTGGAAACCTACGGGGCACTGAACAGTATCATGTCCCCCTCTACAGATCTCGCATAACTTACTTTTCACCTGCAAGTCCTTCACAATCTTTGCTAACGCTTCAACTTGTGCCGCAAGTGCGGTGCTCGTGTCGACCGAATGCATGCCGCGTGATAAGGAATCGACGGTTTTGGTACTCTTAACTGGTGTTCGCTGGTATCCACTCATGGCTCAACCGTTAAACAAGGCAATGCACTCATCCGTATCCTTCGTTGTCAGTAGGTTACCTCCTGCAGCTGTGTCGAGCATACTCTGAGTTGCGTACGTCACTCCGTTGTAGAACTTCTCAACAACCGCCCAGTCTTGTAGGCCGTGGTTTGGACATAACGCAAGTAGATTTTTGAACCTTTCCCACGCCTCGTAGAAGCTCTCGGTTTCCTCCATCTGGAAAGAATGAATTTGGTTACGCAAACGAGCGGCCTTAGCCGGAGGATCGTATTTTTCAAGAAATTGGGTCTGAATGGCAGCCCAAGTAGCAATAGATCCCTGTGGGTGGGACTCAAGCCACAGACTCGCATGATCAACGAGTGAGAACGGAAAGATTCGGAGCTTGATGGCGTCTTCGGATACGCCGGCAAGATGAAACGTGCCTCAAATTCGTGTGATGCCAGTGATATGAGCATGTGGGTTCTCATGGAGTAACCCGTGAAATTGAGCAGAATGAGCAATCGTGTTCAGAACATTAGATGGAATCTGCCAAGTCGTTTGAACTCCTATAGCTGGTGGAGCAATGCTGGATCTCGCGCCAACATCGACCGGACGGGCCCGGTCTGCAACTTTCCTCCTCGGTGGTGGATTCGCGTCGCCCATAGTCCTATCCCTAATGACGGGTTCAGAAAAAGTAGGAGAAGAGAACGTATTACCGACAGATGTAGATGAACTGGAAGACGGTTTTGTACGACGTCTCTAAAGAAGCTCTCTCTCTGGTTCGGGAAATCCTTCAACTTCTGGTGGTCCTAGAGATCGAGTACGTCGCATACAACTATTAAAATAAATAAAAGAAATTATAATTAGCTAAACTATTTTAAACTAACAAACAAAACAAATAAGAAAGACAAGTAGTAAACAAGGCAAGTCCTAACTCGAGTCGTTCTTAATACGCCTCAAACCGTGTCCCCGGCAACGGCGCCAAAAACTTGATGTGCGAAAATATATATATAAATAAAACACAAGTCGCAACTAAGCTTTAAAAACCAAACAATCTATCCTAGTTCACACAAACGGCAAGTGTACCGGTCGCGTATAGCACAAATGAAGAAAGTCCGGATATCGAACTCGAAGACACGTGAAAACGTTTATAATCACTAAACTCTAACCAAGACTCACCAAAATATTTAATTGATTTATTTTAGAATTGATTTAACTACTTAACTTAACTGAATGAAAACTTTTAACAGAACTTCGGAAACTTTTACTGCAGTGATAAAAACGTCTACCTAGGTACGAATCATATTGAAGGAGATGACAAGACAATGGATTGAAAACTCTCACGACACCGGTTCTAAAGGATGACACAACTAAGGTTCGCTCAAGAAGATCAGATCGCCTCTCGGTCTCACTAACAAACTCTAACTTATCTTAGTTGATTATAAGAACAAACCGAGAAAACAAATTATTAACGTGTTCTAATACCAACTCACCTCTCGGTCTCACCGACACACTAGCCTAATGGAAACGAATACTACGCAACCAAGGATAGAGGAACAATTCAACTTAAATTAAACTAGACCAACTAATCGCTCAAACACCCAAACCCGACAAGAACAAAACCCGCTCTCGCGTGATCTTAATTCCAACAAGTAAAAGTAATGAGACGAGTTTACTTCTTATCACCTCTCGGTCTCTAAGAAGGTGTTTCACAACTGATTTTATTTAATTAATTTACCCACTTATCCTACGGTTGTACACCCCGCAAACAAACCCAAAACACAAAGTAAAGAGCCTTAAACATGCAACAACTAATCAAAACCGATTCAATTAATTAAAGCACGAGGTTATTAGGTATAATAAAACAAAACACAGCCACCAAAAACAATCTAATTTACTATTAAATCAAACTTTACATTAACAATTTAAGCCATGATCATTAACAATCCATATTACTAGTCAAAACCTAACAATATTCATCAAACCTAGGTAGAACAAGCAAGATTAGCTACTCATTAATTTTGGACAGCCATTAAGATTCAAGTAAAACATCATAAACATCATCATAAACATAATCAAACTCATTCAAGATCCAAGAATAACTAAATCAAAGTCAAACAATCAATTACTTACAAAACAATCCAAAGAAAAAGATCAATTCAACTTGTTAGGGTTCTTGAACAATAAACAAAGTTTAAAGATGATTACTTAAGGTTATAGGGCTGAGATTATGGATGTATTTGATGCCTAGAAGCTGCACAAGAGTCTCCTTGATGTTCTTCTTCCTCTCCAGCCGTCACAGCCACCACAGCCGCCAAAGATTCTTCTTTTTCTTTCCCTTTTGCTGTTGTTCCGATCGCAAGGAGGCTGCCAAGTTAGGGTTTTTATTTTTTCGGGTTTCTTGGATGGATCCTTCTGAAAACTCAATTAATTATCTTAATATAATATTATACAAGGCTTCTAACTTGTGGGCTTGGATTGGGCCTTGAGTTGTAGCTTTAAAACTTGACCAACAAGCCCTCTAGAATCTTCCAAATTAACTCTTTTTTCACCATCTTTCACAAACCTACAATTAACATTTAAACTTTGTAAATTATTGCACTTAACCCCCAAAACTTTCATAAAATAAACAATTAAGCATAAAAACCATGATAAAATCATAAGGAAAGTAAGTGTGTTTTACTACACATCAAGGGGTTGCCACCCCTAGAACCCCGCTGCCAGGGGCGCTGCCCCCGGACCCCCGTTCGTTGAGGGTAATGATTAAACTAGAAAGGCGATATGTGTAGTGATAGTTTACTAAAACGTATAATTATTATACAGTTAGCCGTGCACAGCTCAAGAAGGGAATTACCGTAAACGGTGAACGCAACCGCATTGAGGTGAGTTTCTAGCCCCACTTCCTTGTTATGTTTTCAGGGCAGTGTACATACTCGATGTGATAGTTAATACGCTTATCTTAAGTGGTAAGTGTATGCCTTGTATGATTTATGTATGATGATTGTTTGACGGTGCGTGAACGATCTTCGGATATTGCATGTACCGTCAGGTGGTAGTTAAGATATGATTGATAAGTATGATGAAAGATAGGATGTATGTATGAATATATGATGTATGCATAATGTATGTATGTTATGATAATGGTACGTGAACCCTCTTCAGAGATTGCACGTATTGTCAAGGAAAGTATGTATGAACAAGTACGGTACAGTTACATAAAACAAAGGGACCAGACCCTAATAATATCTGTGATGTTAGGGACCAGACCCTAATAATATCTGTGATGTTAGGGACCAGACCCTTATAATATCTGTGATGTTAGGGACCAGACCCTTATAATATCTGTGAGGTTATAGGGCGAAAGGCTCTTTAAAACGTATGATTATGTATGTAAAGGAAGTATGAAGGTAAGAATGAAAGTATATGCACTTACGTGTGTATGTAAGAAAGTTAAGAGGTTAAGTATGAAATGTAAGAAGGTATTGTATGATTATGTGATTAACTAGAACTCACTCAGCGTAGCTGACTTTTAGTATGCACGCAGGTGAGTAGGATGAGGCAGCTCGCTTGAGGAGACACGTGGCACTGAATAAGGGGCTGGCATCAGAAGACTCAAGACGTTTAAGTTTATTGTTTTGTTTATTTTGAAAGACAAGATGTTGTTTTAAGACAAGAGGTGTTTTGTTATGAAATGTTTTATGAAAGCTTTTATATTCCGCGAATGTTTTAATTAACTCTGATATTTAGAACTGCGTTTATGAGTAAATCCAACACGAAAGTAGGGCTACCGGTAACGGGGCCTTACAGTAGGGTATGTGTATCGTTGTGTAGTTTATATAATTGTTGATGTCGAATTACATATGCAAGTTATATGCTTATTGTTTGTTGTACGCTTTAATTGCTCAAAACAAGTGTAGTATATAACTTTGTGTAGGTTATATATTTATTGTTTACATTTAATGGACACATTTGTATGATATTATTATTGTTTATGACAATAATTTTTATAGGAATACCAATTGAAAAAAATATATATATTATATTTTGATATTTAGTGTTAAAAAATATGTTGATATATGCTAATACATTGAGTAGAAATTATTTTTTTTTAATATAAAGAAATATTATTATATGAATAAATTGTATTTATGTTGAATAAAATGAAGAAAGTGTAAATAAAAAATAAAACTAAAAATAGTGTTTTTATCATTTTAATTATTATAGTTAAATTAGGTAGATATATTAATTAGATAGAGATTTGTTATGGTTATATTAGTTGTATTAGTTGGAAATAGAGAGTGCATTTATTGTTGTATTTAAATATTTTTTATTTATTTTTAAACATTTAAAACTTAAAACAAAAACTAGTGGTTCATATTCATTTCTCACATTTCTTGCAATAATATTATTTCTCTCTTGAACTTAAACCCAAATATATATATATATATATATATATATATATATATATATGGTTGGGATGTGCAAGTCAAATTATTATTATTATTATTATTATTATTATTATTATTATTATTATTATTATTATTATTATCTTACTCTACTAGTAAACAAAAATAATTATGATGATGTGTGTTATAACCACAATAAAGTTTAATGTTACTATTAGCACTTAACATTATTTATGTATATATTAGCCCCACAACATTTTTCTATATTTTCACTTACTATTCATCACTACATATATCAACTTAAAAACATTTATACTATAATAATAAATTTATTTTTATTTGTATATATTAAGATTATATATATATATATATATATAAATATATATATATATATATATATAACCTCATTTTCTTTTAATTTTAATAGTATCAACATATATACATATTTTTTTATAAATATAATAATGCATCGACCCTGATAATAATTATTATAATCAAAGACAGTAAACATAAAAAGAGAAACAAAATAAAAAAGACATTATAGTTTTTAATTTAATATGTTAAAGTGAGACCATAAAAGAAAAAAAAACAAAAAACAAAATGTTATAGTGAATTAATATATCTAACAAAATTCTTAAATGAAATAAAAGTTTATGGAAATAAAAAAAAAAATATAGTTTTTAATTTAATATTTTAAGGGTCGATCATAAAATGTAATAAAATGTTACAACGGAGTAATATGTCAAATAAAATTTCTTAAAGGTGATGAAAGTTCAGGGGATGGGGTATGACAAGTAGAGGAGGGAGTACGTTTAGCCTATCCCATTTATAATCTCTATTTTCTTTAATCCATGTTATATATATATGTCACAGGTTGAAATCATTTTGGCAACTGAGCTATAAATTAGTTAATTTTCCATTCTAATATACCTATACTATTAAAGGAATAAGTTTTTTTGGACAAATGACATCTATCTATTGGTTTATCACTATAGTTTTCATACATACAAAGAGTTCTCAAATTTTCTTGTTAATTAAATAATTCTAAAGTAAATATTATTATTCAAAAGTAAACAATTCAATTCGTATATTAATGTTAAAGATTGTGACATTAAATAGAATAGTAACTCCAAATTTATATATGGAAAGTTGAATACTATTTAACTTTACACATTTTGCTCATATACATTCAACACACAATTTTGATCGATTAGACACTTTTACATTAACGATTATATAATCTTCTATGTCGTTTGAAGTTAACTGCTATTCTTCGTATATATTAGACTAAGGTATATTATTAAAAATGCTTTCCAGGTAATGTTTATAATTTTCATGTTTTTACAATTAAATTATAAATATCCAATAAAAAAGCCATAATTGTGACTAAACTTAATACTCTATGTTGTCTCGTTTTTCTATTTGTTACGTTTTTTCTATTAAAATCCTTCATTAAATCAACAAAATTAGACATCACTCTTTTTGCTATCAACATTTATGGTGTTCCTCATTTTCATATAGTAACCTTGTTATATTATTACTAATGTCTTCAAAATCAAAGAAGCGTAATTTTATTCAATCAACATCTTCCAATAAAATGAGCAATTCAAATGGTTAGTTTTTTGTAAAAAAAATTTCTAACTCTTTAATACATTAACGTATATTTAAATTTATTATTTTGTTATGTTATTAGCTTCAAGTTAAAGCTTACATCAAAGGATAAAATATACTATAAACGTGAACAAGTATTTCTACCCTATGCGTTGCGGCGGAGCGGGTTAAATGCGTCACACATTCGAAAGCTATCACATTTTGCAACGGGCACGCGGCGAGAAATCCATTGATATCGGTTCAATTTGTTATGGTAAAAGTTTTGTTTCAAAAGTTTTATTACGAAAGTTGATTAGCCAAAAAAGTAAATATATGAAACTAAAGTTGACGGATAAAAAAAAAGATATGTATAAAACATATGCCAAAAGTCTAATAAAACAAAGTTTGTAATAAAAGTTGATAAGCTAAAATAGCAATTATTTGAAACTGTTGTGGTTAAATTATAAGAAAAAAAACTTTTGTGATTACCTTTTAAATGCATATATAATACTTGTGTAATTGTTAGTTGTACATTATTTAGAAAGATTGAAACATTGATGTATAGTAAATGTGTGATATAGGATTATAATAAGTTTTACAGATATTAGCATCGCATTAGTTTACTTTACTCGGTACAATTGATAAAATTATTTGGGCTAATTATAAATACTTAGACAATTCAGCTAAATCCAATTACATTATAACTTTTATACATGAGTCATACATGAGTCAATAGCCTAGTATCCAATTATATTTCCAACAGTGTCATACATGAGTCAATAGCCTAGTATTCTAATATATTATATCATTCATACTAGCTATCAATGTGTAATGGGCCAAAACCATTTTAGTAGTTGAGTTAAAATAGGCACGGAATTAAAAGTAACATATTGATTGAAAAACAAGAAGAAAATTGTAAAGAACAATCTTTTTCTAAGGTTGTTTTATTCCTTCGATGTCCAGTTTTTTCTCGTGAACATTATATGTTGTGTTATTTAGGGTAAGGACATACATGATTTAAATTTTGATTATGTTGGATGACGATTTACATACTTATGTAAAAACAACAAATGTTGTATATATACAGATATTATCAAGTTTATAATTTTGAGATTCCAGAGTTCTTATTGTTTGTACAATATATTTATTTCAAATAACAAACTTTATTTTTTATCATTTAATAAATCTTGTGTAATGGGTTTAAAAGCTAGTTTGTAATAATTTGAATTGTCATTTAAGTTAGCTTTAAGATGTGGATATTTATGGATATGTGTTGAGACCCGCCACGGATCTAGCCGCTAATACGATACATCGATTATACATGAGATCTAAACGTTAAATTATTACTTTATTGATAAATATGGAGAGAATACATTATGGTGAACAATAGTTAATAACATATGGAGAACCTCACATCTCTCATATGTGTGAACTCCCTTAATTATGAGCATGGAACCACCTATTTATAGGCCACATGCTCCATTCGTTAAGTAAACTCTAATTCGTTATGCCTCCATAACGAATTAGGCTCCATTCGTCAACATTCCATGACAAATGGTAATATCTTAACGAACTAGCCCTCATTCAATCTACTTCCATAACGAATGGGCTTATACCTTAATGAACTAGCCTAGATTACTAACGAATGGGCCTTATTCTCTATACAAACCATAACGAATGGGCCATTTACAATAAATATACAACCTAGACTATGTATAACTTATTCGAATTCTACGGACAACAATTTCGTGCACTAACAGACACCCCTTTTCTGTAGCTATCGAATACTTTAATCTTGAATACTAACTGCAAATCACCAGTCACCAAACCGTGCACTAACAGACACCCCCTTGACTGATGATTTTCGGGCTTGTGCAGACGGACAATCTTTAAATCTTTTCAGCAAACCAACAACCTGTAGCCTCTCATATCAGATCACCCCCTCAAAGTGAGCAATTCTTGGAGATCATCCCGATCATCCATTGGCGTATGATATGGTTCAATCTTTCAACAATCAGCAACAAGTCATCAGCTATCCATCAGCACCGGTAAATAAAAACATATCTTTAGGTTTAACCTCGTCACACATCTTCATGAAAAGCCCGATCATTCAACATCTTTCACTTCGGTTTTCCCTCTCTTGATAACGTGTATCCCAAATATACTCTTGAAGCTCTTCCGCGACTCATTCGCAAAGATGCACAAATGTTTGGGCATATGATTCAGAGTTCCAACCTCTATTAGTAAACCCCAAATGATCAATTTCTTCAATCCAATGACAAGACTCGTATATTCTTCAATAAGATCAACCCGTTCGAGAATCTTCCCCCTCAACAGAAGTAATCCGCCGTATACTCGTAGCCAACATAGTCAGGATCAAAGTCCCTCATAAAGAAGTAAACGGACAAACACTCGTATCCCACATAGTCAGGTTTCAATCTTTGAACAAATCAATCACCATTCGAAGAACACTTGCAGTCTTGAACTCAGTTCAATGTAGCTTTTCAAACACGAATTACCACCCGAATTGCAGTAATTTTTCAAGAAACCTTGCAAACGTAGGAAGATACACGCCAGATAATCTCAAATGAAAGTTTTATCTCCCCCTTTTCTTGACAAATTCAGCAAGGTCTTGAATAATCTTCAAAGTTCATAAACAAACTCCTCCTTAAATTACTCGCGGTCTCCCCCTTGACCAGCCAAAACGCGTAAACAGTCGACCGAAAAATATCTTACCAAAATTTGAGAGAAGAGTACCTAATACATTAGGAAAATCCCAGAAAAAATTTCAATTAAGAAAATTTTTCCAGATTTTCCCGCCAAAAATTCACCGAAAATTTTCAAAAAATAAAATTTAACGCCAAAATTTTCAAGAATGAAAACTCACTTACGAGGAGTATTCAGGAAAAAATTCGCGCAAGAAAATTTTCCCGCCGTTTTATTTTTTATTTTATTTTTTATTTTTTTTAATGAATTGCCTCTCTAATTCGTTATAAATTAACAACTCCAATATGTTAACTTAGTTCGTGCTCTCCATTCATCAACCAATCAGTTCGTTATAACTTACAAACTCTGATTCGTTATAACATTTACACGAATGGCTTCCCATTCGTTAGGATGTCCAAACTTCGTCATACATAACGAATTACCTTAATTCGTTACCAATATCTTAACGAAGTAACTTAACGAATTGGCTTAATTCGTTATCAATACCTTAACGAATTACCTTAACGAATTAACTTAATTCGTTATACTCTTAACTTAACGAATTACCTTGAGGAGTAACTTAAATAGGAATTTAACAACGAAACTAAAACCAGATAGATGTTCGGGATTTGATGATCAAGTACGTTCTATCGAAAGTTAAATATTACAAAGACTTTTTATTCCTTTAATAAATAGTATATTTTTAATTACGCACAATACTCGAATAATTGTTCATAAAATTTTTGATAATTATAGTAGGAGATTGTTTTAAATGTTAATTTTAAACTAGAAAATTTATGCATATTTTAGTTATTAATAAAGATTTCTCTTAAACCACATAATAGATAATAATTAATTAATGTAAGCTTAAATCTTTATAAAATACCTAATATTATGTAAATTAATAAGGTTTAATATATATTTTAATTATGTAATTAAACAAAACCTTTGAAATCTTTAACATTTATAAAAATCTTTATTAAATTTTAATAATTATTATGTATTCATATATATATATATATAGTTTTTAACAAAGATTCGGAGTATGACTTGTTAATAATCGGTTTTAAGAAAAATATAATTTGTTATTGATTTTATAATATTAGTTAATACTTAAATGATTAAATATATAATATATTTAATGATTAAAACCATTTTATAAAAAAAGAGATAAAAACGGCTGGGGGATTCGAACCCGCGACCCCCTGCCACCAAACCCTTGACAATACTACAACAGCCAACTGTGCTGACCGGCAATACGTCATCGACTCGAAACCAAAAACCTATAACATCAAAGACGCATACCCAGAAATTCCCATGAACCCTAGA
The DNA here is from genome assembly GCF_021521415.1 of Bidens hawaiensis. Lineage (NCBI taxonomy): Eukaryota > Viridiplantae > Streptophyta > Magnoliopsida > Asterales > Asteraceae > Bidens > Bidens hawaiensis. The sequence continues at coordinate 68,612 of NW_027498244.1, read as the reverse complement.
TTTATCAATCTGATAAACTGTTACGTATTGAATCAAATAACCTTAGGGTTAACGTTCGCAGCCTATAGACGAACTGTAATAGAAAAACAATTACCTCTTAGCTTGTAATATGATGGTTCAAATAAACGAAACTGTGGCCGGAGATAACGGGTGATGACGAGATATAAGCGAGCAAAAATAATCTAATTAAATAGAGGGGAAACGTCGGCTAGTATGTAAGGAACGTATCCTGAAATTTAATTGCAACAAAACGAACGATTTCGTGTAGAAGGTTCAAGGAACTGTCGGCTAGGTTAAAGATAGAAAACAAATCAATTTTGATCTTATTTACTCGTTCAATATGTCGGTTTGGCCGCGAATTGACTAATTCAAATGATTACGAGATCAAATTCCAAATATGCAAAGATCTCCTAACCTAATTTGGTGTTTATAACCAGGTACAAGAAAACCCGCTTAGATAAAGATATGGGTAAATGGGTTAACTAGATAAAGGAAATGGGTTATGAATATAAAGTTACAGCTAGGCCCTTGAAGTTTGAGGTTGGATATATAAAAGGTAAGAATATATATTTTGGGCTAAGAGTGTACAAACTTTAAAGATTTAATCATAGATAAAAATTTAATTAAAAAAATTAATCAATTTAAACTAAATGAAAATAACCCGAACGTTGAACTGAGTTGGGTAAAAGTGTAAGTTTGAAAACCCAAGTTGTTACAGTCTCCCCTACTTTAGGGAATTTCGTCCCGAAATTAAGGAATACCATAACAACACCATTGAATAAAAATACATAATACAGAGCCTTAGATAGTTGAAGTAACGCTCCAAAGGAAAATCCGATAAGGGAACTTATATATAGGATGTACCGGCGGCGTATCCACCATGTTCTTATCATCTTTACATTTGTACAGTTATCTCAACTACTTCCGGTTCTATGTTATGACATACAATTATTCGGATCATGATTTCCATGCGAGGACTTTGGTAATTATGTATGCATCCATAATTACTTAGTTTGTCGGATGGTCCACATGACTCGTCCCATTATGTGGGTTACAAAACGTTTAAGTAGAACATGATTTTTAAGGGAACAAAATTTAAAGAAGTTCTTAATTAGAAAACATCAATGTATAAAATGATTCCAAAAGTTGTAGTGGAATTTTATTAAGACATCGCAAAAATATAAGTATTTGAAGAAGACATCACTTATGAAGGTAAAATAAGATAAAAGTATTAATAAAAAATCTATTTAAACAAAAGGAACTTCATTCATAATATAGATTATAAAAGATAAATAGTTCAAGTGAGAGACAATCTAAGGCCATAAAGAGGCGTTACAATAATTAAGAAAGGACAAAATATCAAGATAGATAAAAAGAACAACAAAAGTCTTCACGGTCGCTGAGTATCTTAATTGACTTGACTTGAAGCACCCTGAGGAGTTGCATGAGTAGGAGCGGTTGAGGTAGATTGACTTGGAACAACTTGAAAAGGTTGAGCTTGCATAGCAGGGGCTTGAGAAAGGTAGGCTTGGTACACTTGAGCTTGGGGGTGCGGAGCTTGATAGAGTTGGGTTAAGTAAGGTTGACTTGGATTGATGGAAGGGGCTTGCAGGACATGAGGTGGTTGAGTTTGAACTTGGTGAGCATGGGTCAAGTAGTAAGGTGTAGTCACAGCTTGGGCTTGATGTGCATGGATAAGTTGAGGGCAAGCCTTACGAAGGTGGTTTGGGTCTCCACAATGATAGCAAGCACGAGTATTATGAGCACCAGGTTGAGCATGCGGGACACGGCAAGTGTTAGCAAGGTGACCATAAAGGTTGCATTGGGTGCATAGTCGGGATGGGGTTTGGGGGAGTGATGAAAGTTACATTTGGCACAAAGGGGATGAGGACCAAGGTAAGTCTTTTTTGTTTGGGGCAGTTTGGTTTTGGTTAGGAGGAGGTTGGTTATTGGGTTGGTTAACGGCATAGGATTTACGCTTGTTGTTGTGATTGTTGTTGCGGTGATTGTTGTTGTAGGAAGCAGGTTTGGTTTCGGCTTTAGCATCAGATGTTGAGTCAGTCTCAGTCTTGTCGGGATTAGGCTTGGAATCCTTGCGAGACAAGGTTCCATCCCTAACATGACTATCGGTGAGGGAAGCAGCTAGGTCCATGGCCTCACCGATGGTTAAGGGATCACGACTCATCACAGCATCACGGAAAATGATTGGTAAACCGCGAATGTATTTCTGAATGCCGCGGTTGTCTAGGTTTACAAGGTGAGGTACGATTCGGCTAAGTTCACGGAAACAGTTTGAGTAAGTAGAGTTATCCCCACCAACATGTTTGAGTTCCCAAAACACAGTCTCAAGTCTTTGCAATTCGTGTTCCGGGCAGAACTCCTTCTTCATTGCCTCTTTAAGTTCTTCCCAAGGCATGGATATGACCAAGTCAGACCCTTGGTCATTCCTCAGGGCATTCCACCAGATGACAGCTCTACCCTTGAACTTGCTCGAGGCGAAATTAGTCCGTTTGGCGTCCGGACATTCACAGTGGATGAAAATATTTTCCATCTCTTCAAACCATTGCAGCAATTTGGTGGCGTTTTCCTCACCAAGAAAGGATGGGGGTTTAGTGCTCAGAAAGTTACAGAAATCAGAATTATTTGATGCGGCCAAAGTAGCAGATCCATTGGAGTTGAGGCTTTGGATTTGAGTGACGATTGTGGGCATTGCAGCAGCAATTTCCTTTGTGATTCTAGCAGCCAAGCAGCGATCGCGTGAACCGGATGAAGGTTGGTGACGACGGTGATTTCTTATTGACGACATTCTATAGGGATCAAAAATGAGGATTTGTTAGATGAAGGATAAATTGAGGAAATCATAAGAATAACAAAATGTTTAATTATGTGAAAACAATAATGTTGTCTTAAGAAGTGAGGGATTTGCACCACAAGATTAAATGTAAAAGATTATAATATGAGGGGGTACATTGTGTAAACAGTTGTTAAATGATGTAGTCAATAAGTTTAATGTGTGATGACTACATAAGGAGTTAAGTCAGTTTAAAATTTATTTGTTTAAGTTAAATTTAGATTAAACCAACGAAATATATATTGTTTGTTGGCCTCCCATGCGCTTTCCTTGGCAATTTGAATGGCCCAACGAAACTAACGTTTAAAAGTAACTGAGTTGGACATCCCATGAGAGTTACATGGCAATTTGACTGTCCCAACTAATTAACGAAATAACAATGCAATAAAGTTTGTCGGCCCAATGAGCGTTACATGGCGTTTTAACCGACCAAACTAAATAACGAACTATCAAAATAAAATTTGGGTAGTCGGAGTATCTTGTGAACCACCACGTTTGATGACTCCAACAAAAATATGAAACAAGTTAAGAAATGGATAGTTGGGATTCCCGACTAACCAAATAAAATAACGTAAAACAATAATCGGGAGGTTACCGAATTTAAGCCACGAACCACCGTGAATTCGGTTTAAAAATATTATAAGGAATGCAACCACTAATGTGGTCACGGTTGACAGCTTAGGGTGTCGATCATATGGCATTCATGGGTCTCGCTCAGGTCCATAGGGTTGAGTACTGTGGTCAGGTTATCACCCAGGTAAGGATTAGCGTCTTACCTTTGGTTTTTGGAACCGTTTTGCCAATGCCCAACTCACAGTTTCTCTCCCCTTTTCTTATGGTAGGGACAATGCCATATAACCTAGTCCTAAGGAAAACGAGCGAAAACAACAGGTGGGAATTCTTAATAAATTTCCTGAAAATAAAAGCAATCTACTTTTCGAAAAGTTTTCCTTGAATGTTGAGGCATAGCCTCGGAGTTTGTGTGTGTGTGCATAACAATAACTAATAAATAATCATTAAATAATTATCTAAGAAAGCTGTACACAATTTAATTTAAACACATAAAGGTAAACAGATAGGTACGTATAGGGTTCCTAAACATGTGTCTAGACAATTTCTAACGACCTATCTTAAACCTTCGGATCTGATACCAATCTGTCAGACCCCAACCTACGGCGGAAATGTCGAGGCATGAACTGATTATCACAGCTCTCAAGGTTACTATCATGCATTATTAAATGTGTCGATATCTATTAAATAAATTTCCAAATAACAATTATCCATACAAAATTCAAATACACAAGTACATATATCAATCAATAACAATATATCTTATTAAGTTTTTCTTCAAGCATAAATCCTTAAGTGATCATGTACTTCACATCAAACGAATACCTGCATATGCGTTGAAAATAATATAGTTTGTCAACACGAGGTTGAGTGAGCAATACACCAGTTCAAAGTATAAATAAAAATGTGTATTTGAAACAAGTCATATGCGAATAACAAAATAATCAAATGAGCAAGTATAACTGAGATGTCGAGAAGCACAAAGCTATAACGACTGGCGTATGATCATACTAGACAGAGATTATGTTAGACCTCTCAGAATGCGAAAGCATACAAAGCAAATAAGCACATAAACAAGTAAGGTATAAGTTGTTAACACATAAGTCAAAGTTGCAGTTTTAAGTATAAGTATATAATGAGAAATATATTTACGCATATGTCCCCAAAAAGTGGAAAACAAGTAAAATAGGGGAATGTGGTACTCACCTGATCAAATAAGCAAAGCGGAAATGAGTATGACAAAAGGCGATAAAACACACTTGACGAGGTATATCAACAAACGAATTTCCTAAGTAATAATAATTACAAAAATTAAATAGGAATTTAACAACGAAACTAAAACCAGATAGATGTTCGGGATTTGATGATCAAGTACGTTCTATCGAAAGTTAAATATTACAAAGACTTTTTATTCCTTTAATAAATAGTATATTTTTAATTACGCACAATACTCGAATAATTGTTCATAAAATTTTTGATAATTATAGTAGGAGATTGTTTTAAATGTTAATTTTAAACTAGAAAATTTATGCATATTTTAGTTATTAATAAAGATTTCTCTTAAACCACATAATAGATAATAATTAATTAATGTAAGCTTAAATCTTTATAAAATACCTAATATTATGTAAATTAATAAGGTTTAATATATATTTTAATTATGTAATTAAACAAAACCTTTGAAATCTTTAACATTTATAAAAATCTTTATTAAATTTTAATAATTATTATGTATTCATATATATATATATATATATAGTTTTTAACAAAGATTCGGAGTATGACTTGTTAATAATCGGTTTTAAGAAAAATATAATTTGTTATTGATTTTATAATATTAGTTAATACTTAAATGATTAAATATATAATATATTTAATGATTAAAACCATTTTATAAAAAAAGAGATAAAAACGGCTGGGGGATTCGAACCCGCGACCCCCTGCCACCAAACCCTTGACAATACTACAACAGCCAACTGTGCTGACCGGCAATACGTCATCGACTCGAAACCAAAAACCTATAACATCAAAGACGCATACCCAGAAATTCCCATGAACCCTAGATTTATCAATCTGATAAACTGTTACGTATTGAATCAAATAACCTTAGGGTTAACGTTCGCAGCCTATAGACGAACTGTAATAGAAAAACAATTACCTCTTAGCTTGTAATATGATGGTTCAAATAAACGAAACTGTGGCCGGAGATAACGGGTGATGACGAGATATAAGCGAGCAAAAATAATCTAATTAAATAGAGGGGAAACGTCGGCTAGTATGTAAGGAACGTATCCTGAAATTTAATTGCAACAAAACGAACGATTTCGTGTAGAAGGGTTCAAGGAACTGTCGGCTAGGTTAAAGATAGAAAACAAATCAATTTTGATCTTATTTACTCGTTCAATATGTCGGTTTGGCCGCGAATTGACTAATTCAAATGATTACGAGATCAAATTCCAAATATGCAAAGATCTCCTAACCTAATTTGGTGTTTATAACCAGGTACAAGAAAACTCGCTTAGACAAAGATATGGGTAAATGGGTTAACCAGATAAAGGAAATGGGTTATGAATATAAAGTTACAGCTAGGTCCTTGAAGTTTGGGGTTGGATATATAAGAGGTAAGAATATATATTTTGGGCTAAGAGTGTACAAATTTTAAAGATTTAATCATAGATAAAAATTTAATTAAAAAAATTAATCAATTTAAAGGAAATGAAAATAACTCGAACGTTGAACTGAGTTGGGTAAAAGTGTAAGTTTGAAAACCGAGTTGTTACAACATGTTTTAAATATTTATATGGTGGTCTAGAAATTAAATGTGTCGGGTAGGGATGAGGTTCTAATTACACTGTGTTAGAGGCAATGTTTTCGACCCGGTTCAGATATCGACTTGGACGTCTTACCGGGTTAAAGGTCGGATTGACCCGAAAGTTCGGACTAGACATTTCCCGGATGACGTCATAAATATATATATAAATAAATAAATATATACCCTATTTATATATATCTATATAATAATAGCCAACTTACATTTTAAATTTGTAATGTTTTTGTCAATATATAAGATTTACTAGTTTGAGGCCCGTGTATTACACGGGTAATTGTTAAAAAATTTAAACTTTAATAATTAAGTAAATTACAATCAACAAATTAATCATATATCTTAAATACAAATATAATTAAATTAAAATTACAGAAATCACATAACTAAAATTATACAAATATATTACAAATAGGTAAAAATTTCTTTTACACTACATTTATGATTGTATTAGTAGGCATATATTGTTTATCAAAAATCAAATATTTAGTCAATGTCTGTTTGTAACTCTTAATAAGCTAACATATAAGTCTGCTTATAACTCTAGATACAGCCATATATAGTTGTCCGTGTAAAAAAAGTAGTTCTCCAAGTACATACCAACTCTACATAAATGATAATATATATCCATGATACTAATAAAAAAATATTCATACACATGAAATATCATATTTTTTAATCAATTAATATGATGTCATTTGAGAACATTTGCTCATGTTTATCCAAAAAAAACATGATTATCCCAAAAACCATATACGTGAACTTTGATGATATAATCATTCTTAGAATCTTTACAATTTGAAATTTATCGATCATGATAAATTTGTTGTCATTAATATTTTGTGTATGACAAATTTTTAATTGACTTTATATTTTACAATTATAAATTGTATAATCAAGTAACATAAAAACCGAAAATTTAAATATAAGAAAATGATTTGTTTATTTCATATGAATGTAATTGTCAGAAAAATGACAAATACATACTAACATTAAAAACATGTTCAAATAATATTGATTATTCTGAGTTAGAAAAATATTAGAATATTTAAAGTTGCATAAAGTGAAGATAGTGATTCTTATTTATAATTGTTGAAAGTAGGGCTATCACTTTTACCTGTAACCTGAAACCCAACCCATGAAAACCGGTACCTAAACCCAAACTAACCCGACCCGAGAAACTCGAACCCAAGAAAATACTAACCCGAACCTGACCGAAGTAATTCGGGTTGGTTCTCGGGTTCGAATTCTAGGTTTCGATTCAACCCGAAAAATTTTAGTTTTAAAATCATATGTATTTTTAGATATTAAAGGCTAAGCCTTAACCGTTGACGTTATCAGAATTTAGTCCAAGTCGATTTCTCTCATTCCACATATTATGAATCGAATGTTTATTGTTTATTATTTTGAATATAAACAATAATAAACCCTTTAATTAACATTTCAAAATTCACTAATCGTCTCTTGCCAATCCATATGGAGAATACTTATTGTTGCGACTGATATTTTCTATGCTGAGGATATGTTATCCTTGAAGATTTGTCTGGATCAGTTATCCTCCTGAAGAGTTCCAGAACCATATCGAAGATCAAGGATCCTCAGAAGTTAATATTGTTAACAGTTGTTTCCTATGTGTAGGTTATTATTCAACAGAAGTAACGGCTAAAGGACTTGGTCCACCTTAAATCTCGATATTGGAAGCTGCTCGCACGTGGTCAAACGAACGTTGGAAGAGTAGTGGAATAGTGGCGGATAAATAGGACTTGTTGTTATTTGTATTTTCTTTATATATCGAGTTGTGATCAACATTAGAACACACGCATTCACACATACTCTAGCTGCTTAGTTATCTGTAATCAAACACACATAGCATTCATTGTAACTGTTTATCAACAACTCCAACCTTTGTAACCTTTTTTGTGATTAATAAATTGGTGATCAACGAGTTGGCATCACCCGGGGTTTTTTTCTTTTGATCTGAACAAGATCAAAGGGTTTTTCCTCGCAACAAATCTCGGTGTTCACTCCATTCTCATTCATTTAATAGATATTATTAGCATAGCATTATTCCTCACTTTAACAGATTTGGATACATTATCCTTAGCTGATTTTTATCCAAAACAATTTGGCGCCCACCATGGGGCAATTGGTGCTATAATCCATATTACTCCTTTCAATTTTTGATTTTTTCATACCCATATCACTATCAATGGCCTCTCAATCAACCTCTGCTTCATCAACCAAGCCCTCATCGGTTCCTCTCTCATCAAGGACTTTGCCACCGATGCCTCCGCCAATCACGGGAGCACAACGGCCTGCTGCTGCTGGAAGCAAGACGCAACTACCAGTCTTACATAGCTCGAAAACCGTTGCTGCTGCGCCGATGGTTAATACTCACAATGATGTTTCATCTATGTTTTCGCATGTTAAAGCATATATGGAGCAGCAGAACAAGACCAACCAGAGGATCCTTCGTGAAATTGAAGATCTCAAGAAGACTAAGAGGCCAGCAGAGGATCACACTCCTTTGATGCCAAGGATACTGGATTTCACCAGTCCAGGATCCATGGCTCAGTTCTCGCAAGAATCATCTATCCTTCAACAGGGGTCCATGGGTCAACAGGCTCAAGGATCATCACTGTTTCAGCCAGGATCATCCATCCTTCAACAGGGGTCCATGGGTCAACTGACTCAAGGATCCTCATTATTCCAGCAGGGATCATCCATCATTCCACCAGGATCTTTGGGTTATTTCACCAAGGATCCTATAATTCCCAACCTCAAGGATCCTTCCTTCAGAATCAAGGATCCTCAGGAGTTCAACATCAACGATCCTCCAAAGTCAATGAAGAAGATTTCATTCCCATGCAGAATATCGCGTCGGGTGATCCAACTCCTATCGCTGACTCTTCTTATCCTAGATACTCATCTGAGATGCCAACCTTCGCCCAGCAAAGAGGTAATTTATATGATCCTTTATCCTTAGATGCTAACCGTGGTTCCATGCAGGATGCAGGTATCAACCAAGCTATGGCCAAGGAGCTACAGAAGTTCAAGGATATGATATCCAGTGTTCCCGGGGTGATACGACCAATCCCCGAGTTACCTGAAGGAAGCCACAAATTATCCAGATTTGCTCCGCTTATCTATGATGCTGAATTCCTGAAGCGATTCCAAACCCCCAACATGAACACTCACGATGGAACCACTGATCCTGAAGAACATGTGGCATAATACAAAGAAAGAATGGAGATCAACCCCATTCCTGAGAGACTCAAGGAAGCTTGCTTGTGCAAAGGCTTTGGATCCACACTGACAAGATCAGCATTGAAATGGGTGCTAAGTCTTCCTCCCTTTCCAATTACTTCTTTTTCACATTTAGTTAACTTGTTCAACAATCAATTCTCCTGTAGCGGGAAATTTGAGAAGTTAACTAGTGATCTATACCGAGTTATCCAACCAAGTAATGAATCCCTTAGGGATTTTGTTACGAGGTTCAGCAGGGAAGCTCTGGAAATCCCTAATCTTGACATGGCTACTACTGTTGAGGCCTTCAAGATGGGACTTCAGAGGGGCTCCCCCTATTATGATGATCGTGTGATGACTCCTTGCAGGTCTTTAGATGAAGTAAGGAACAGAGCGTTAAGGTTTATACGGCTAGAAGATAACAAAAGGATCCAAGAAAGATTGGGGGCTCAAGCAAAGCAAGAATCCCCTGACAAGAATAAAGGATCCTCATACAGGAACAACAACTCAAAGCCGTACAAGAAGTTCAACAATCAAACGAACGAGCAGTCGAAGAAGGAGATGATGATGAAGACTATCCCTGCATCTCCAAGTACTGTTTATCCGTAGACACCCATGGCTTAATTTATGCCATGAAGGATCTAAGGGAGAAAGAAAGGTGGCCCCGAAAGAATGAGAAGACTAGTACCTTCAAAGACAAGTCTAAGTGGTGTGCCTTCCACGAAGATTTTGGCCACATGACAGACGAGTGCATTGGCTTAAGGAGGGAAATTGGATACCTCCTGAGCAAGGGTCACTTTAAAGAACTCTTGGGAAGGAAGAAATCCAAGATCTAGGATCCTGAAGATCTTCCACAAAAAGCAACACCACCACCACCAGACGCTCACGTAATCAACTTCGTCTCCAGAGAATACGGCATATTCCAAACCACTTATCCCGCAGAAGAATTCGAGGTGGACGATGAAAAAAGACCACTCATCCCCACTACTCGAGTAACTGATGAGAGAAATTTCTTCGATTCGAGTATCCAAGATCCTCATCAGGATGAACTGGATGTGCGAATGGTCAACTTCATCTCTGGAGGTTCGGACATATGTGGGACTTCCTTCTCCGCAGTGAAAAGGCTCGCCAAAGAGATCAAGTTGGATAACGGAGACCGACCAATAGTATCCACCACTTTGACGACAGACAAAAGGATCTTCTTTGATGAGGAGAACAAACTAAACATCCAGGATCCTCACCATGACGGTTTGATCATTACTTTATTTATCGCTAACCATTATGTACGCAGGATCCTAGTTGACGGTGGGAGCTCGGTCAACATTATCCAGCATGATGTCCTCAAGAAGATGAACATCCCGGATTCCGAGATCATTCCTAGAACATCCGTGCTAGTCGGTTTCAGTAGAGAAACCAAGAAGACATTGGTGGACATCAACCTCCCAATTTATATTGAATGGTTAAATTCATATCAAAAATTTTGTGTTATCGATAACCTTTCTTGTTGCAATGTTATTTTAGGTAGGCCCTGGCTGCATGAAATGAAGGCGGTGGCCTCAACATATCACCAATGCATCAAACTGCCTACTCCTTGGGGAGTTGTGAAGATAGTTGGTGATCAAGCGGAGGCCAAGAACTATTACTCTTCATCAATGAAGCCAACAGCCAAACAAACTATAGCATAGCAACCACAGCAACATCCTAGGGACGTGCTGGAAGCTCAGGAGAAAGACCTTAAAGAAGTATCATTGGACCCCGAGGATCCAGAGGTATTTCAAAAGAGGGGCAACATACCAAACACTAGTCAACATGATGTTCAAGGATCAGTTGGGCAAGACTATGGAGGTATACATAGACGATATGGTGGTAAAGTCGAAGAAAGTTGAGGATCACCTTAGAGACCTCGAGGAAGCGTTCAATATCCTCGGCCAATATAACATGAAATTGAATCCGTCAAAATGCCACTTTGGTGTTAGGGCTGGAAAGTTTCTGGGATATATGGTGACTAAAAGAGGAATTGAGGCAAGCCCCGAGCAGATTAAAGCCATCCTCAATTTGAAGTCTCCTGCAAATGCCAAGGATGTCCAAAGGCTCACAGGAAGAATAGCCGCTCTCAATAGGTTCATCTCAAGATCCCCGAGAAGTGCAAAGATTTCTACGACATCCTTAGAAAGAATAAGAAGTTTAAGTGGACGGAAAAGCATGAGGCTGCGCTTACAGCCTTGAAGGATTACTTATCCTCAGCTCCAGCTCTAATGAAGCCTGTGGATGGAGAATCCTTATATCTATACTTAGCTGTCTCAGGAAATGCAGTAAGTGTCGTCTTGGTAAAGGATCATGAAGGTGAACAACATCTCATTTATTATGTAAGTAAAAGTCTTCTAGATGCAGAAGCCAGGTATTCTCATTTAGAAAAGTTAATTCTTGCACTTATTATGGCTTCTACTAAATTGAGACATTACTTTGAAACTCATACTATTATTTTGAGAACTAATTATCATGTTAAGAATGTTCTTAGAAAACCAGATTTATCAGGTAGAATGGCCAAGTGGGCCGTGAAACTAAGCGCATATGATATTCAGTACGAGCCAAGAACAGCAATCAAGTCACAAGCACTCACAGACTTTGTGGCTGATTTCACTAGTGACCTACAAAAAGAAGCTGACTTGGAGGTCCAACAACTAGAGAAGACTAAGGATCATTGGATACTCTTCACAGATGGCGCTTCTAATGTAAGAGGAACATGATTTGGGAATCCTACTTAAATCACCACAGGGGGACATATTACCCCAGTCAATAGCCTGTGAGTATCAAGCAACAAACAATGAGGCAGAGTATGAGGCTTTGATCACAGGTTTGCAATTAGCTAAGTGCATGAGGATCAGGTATCTTCAAGTATATATAGATTCATTATTGATTGCTAAACACTTTAATGGCTCATAAGCTGTTAAAGGAGAAAAACTAATCAAATATCTAGATGTTGTGTAGGAACTAGCAAAATCCTTCAAATTGTTTAGTATTATACAGGTACCAAGGGAAGAGAATTTCGGGGCAGATGCTTTGGCAAATTTGGCTTCATCTCTGAAAATTCCAGAAGATACGAAGATCCCAATCATTCATGTTCTCTCACCAGCAATAGGAAAACAAAAGGTGGGCGAGATAACGAATGGCAAAGAAATTGTACTTTGGGATCCATTATCCTCGAATAATCAAGAATCATGGATCCTCCCGATCAAGAAGTATATTCAAACAGGAGAGATTCCAACCATTGAGAATCCCAAATCCTTCAAACTTAAGGTATCACAATATATTTTATTAGATGATATGCTATACAGGAAATCTCTTGCAAGTCCATACTTGAGGTGCATCGAGGATCCTGAAATCCAAGAGGTGCTCAAAGACTTTCATGAAGGTGATTGTGGTAACCACACCGGAGGTAGAGCCCTGTTTTCTAGTATTCTAAGAACAGGATACTTCTGGCCAACAATGAAGAGAGATGCTATGGAATATTCAAAGAAATGTGACGCTTGTCAAAGACATGCAAACATCCTACATCAGCCAGCAGAACCTATGTATCCTATATCCTCTTCATGGCCTTTCATGAAATGGGGTATGGATATTGTAGGCAAATTACCTAAGGCACCAGGAGGAAGAGTATTCATGCTTGCAATGACGGATTACTTTTCAAAATGGATAGAAGCAGAAGCTTTTATTCAAGTACGCGAAAAATAGGTGATATCTTTCATTAAATTAAATATTATTACTAGATTTGGTATCCCCTCGGAAATTATTTGTGACAATGGTTCCCAGTTTACCGGGAAAAGAACCACTAACTTTTGTGACAGCTGGGGCATTAAGATGATTACCTCTACTCCAGTGCATCCTCAAGCTAATGGCCAAGCAGAGTCTAGCAACAAAATCATCATCAACAATTTAAAGAAGAAGCTGGGATCCAAGAAGGGAAAGTGAGCCGAGGAACTACCATACGTTCTTTGGCCCGACAGGACAACACCCAAGAATACAACAGGCCAAACACCCTTTTCGCTGGTATTTGGATCAGAAGCAGTCATCCCACCAGAGATGGTGGTTCCTATAGCAAGAACGATCATCCGTGATCCTGAAGCCAACGGAGAAATCCTTCTTGAAGACTTGGATACTGTTGAAGAACTCAGAGACCTGGCCAAGATCAAAATGGCAGCCTATCAACAAAGGGTAGCTGGGGCATATAACAAGAATATAAGGATCAGAAGATTTCAAGAAGGAGATTTAGTTTTGAGGAAAGCCTTCCAAAATACTACCAATCCGGCTGACGGAAAGTTAGCACCCAAATGGGAAAGACCTTATCAGATCGAGTCGGAGGCAGGAAAGGGGTCATATCATTCGCTCACAACAGAAAGCAACAGGTTACCAAGAGCATGGAATGCTATACATCTCAAGAAGTATTTCTTCTGGTCAGGACCAAGTATTCTTAAGGATACATTATCCTTAGAGGATCCAGGATCCCGAAATTGATAATATCTATCTGATTACTTATTCTTTACAATTTCCTATTATTAATTCCAGGATAACATATTCTTAACAATTTGTTTCTTCCAAGTTTTAAGTATCATTGCAGGATATTAATAAGATGTGTAATAACCAAGAGGTTGGCCACCTCTCCTTTACATTCAAGGTACTATACTATTTCCCTTGGCCTAGCCCACGTTTGGGTACGACCCCCGATGGTCATATCCTCTAAGGTTTAAAGGTTTTCACCTTTCTTATAAATAGAGTTTCTACACTCTCGCCTGGAGCGCACGTTATCCAACGTATAGTCTGGGGCAGCGGGACCAGTACACACTTAGTGGCTGACAATTTCATTGTTTTCGGCTATATGGAGGATCCTACGATTTATGGTAGACGTATCATACCACCGGTTTATAACGTTTTCACGTTATCTTACGTTTGGGCTAAATCCCGGTTTCGGCGAGTCCCCAGTTAACATCCGTATCTTTGGACCAGTCCCCAGTTTTGGCTTGTCCCCAGTATTTGGGCTTGTCCCTAGTTTAACACCAGTTTGGGCTTGTCCCTAGTATTTGGGCTTGTCCCCAGTTTAACACCAATTTGGGCTTGTCCCCAGTTTTTGGGCTTGTCCCCAGTTTTGGGCTTGTCCCCAGTTCACGGGCTTGTCCCCAGTTTATTTATGGGCTTTTCCCCAGCTTAATGGGTATAATCCCAGTTAACATTATGAGTTATTTGCAACAGATTTTCGAAGTTCATTGTGAAGATCAAAATTCTAAGGATCCAAAATCCTAAGGATCACTAAAGGTTCGGTACTTATGGTAACTTAGGTCTAGCTAGACCTTCTGGTATGATCTTTATTAATAAATTTATATTGTCACATATGTGATAACTTTAAAACGTTTTAAGGGTTATCCCTTTAAGGATATTCTATTGTAAAAACTTTTGTCAGTTTTCAAGGATACTTTATCCTACGATTTGTTCTTTAAGGATAATTTAAGAATATTCTATCCTAAATATTTTTCATAAGGATCTTATATCCTAAAAATCTTTTACTCAAAATTATTTTTCCCAAACTTTCAATGAAGCTAAAGCTATAATTAAACAAACTTTCAGAATAACAATAACAGGCAAATAGTTAAAAGTTTTATATATTATTTAAAATAAGTCACCAGGACTTATCCAAAAATCTTAACCCGAACTTCACCATGCAAAAGATGGACCATCCACCCGAGTTAAACAGGAGTTAATAATTGTTCTTAAGTGCAGGAAAATAAACATCAGAGGCACCAAAGGTTTCATCCCTACAAACAGAGGATCCATCCACCTTCGGCACCTCTGGAAATTGTCTTGAGTATCAATGATCCTTAAACCTAGTTACTATTGTTCATTACAGACCAAAATATCCTTAAAAAACATCAACGCAAATAAAAAATGGGCTCGGGCCTTGTCTTCTTTATCCTTCATCGCCCACCTAAGCTGCGTCTTCACCCTCTGCAGCACCTTCTCCATCACCCGCTTCAGCCACCTCCTTGACACCACTAGTCCCAGCCTCATTCTCTTCAGCCATCTCTTCATCCTCTTCGCCACCAAGAGCATCCAGAGCAGTCTTCCATTTTTTCACGTCCCAAGTCGTCTTGTCAAAAGCAGGATCACCGGCCTCATTCGCCATCTTGATCCGTGCTTGAAATACCGACCTTGCCGCCCACATCTTGGCTTCATTCGTAGCCTACTTCACTGCCTCTTGGTGCTGGGCTTCCGCTAGAGACAGCTGATCCTCCAACTGTTTTTCGTCTTTGGAGAGTTGAATCATGGCTTTGTCCTTGGCAACCACGGCTTTCCCCAGTCCTGACAGCTTCTCACTAATTTGGCTGATGATCTTTTCATAGTGTTCTTTGAAAGAATTCATAGACTGTATAGGACAAAGAAGTCAAGATTAGAAGAATATTGGATCCTAAAATTCAAAGTATCAGGATACAGGATACTTACAGAGAGGACTTTGTCATAATGGGTCTTAGGATCGGAGGACCTTTTTCTTTTGGAAGCAGCGGACTTAGCCCTGGTTGTTGCAATCTTGGGCTCAGAACTGGTGGCTGCTTTTGAAGCCTCTTTCTTGATGTCAGGAGAGGTGACCATACAATCAATGTCTTCTAGGGAGAACTTGCTAGCTGATTTCTGGGATTTCTTGGTGCCTACAAAAGAAAAGTTAACAGATAAGTATTCTTTCTAATTTTATTTATCTTAAAATTATTATAAACTTACTTTACATGCTGGAACCCGAGGAGATTTCACAGAAAGCTTCAACAAAACGAGCTTGAAAGGTTCTAACCTCGGTATCCAGTGCTAGGAACCGTTTTGTTTTTTCTTCTGTACCAAGTAACTTGCCTAAAGAAGCGAAATTCTCAACTGCAGACAAAAAGAAAGAATCAGAGTTAAAGTTAAAGCATCAAGGATCCTGCTATTTCTTAAGGATCCAGGATCCTACCCTTTCTAACCCACTTTGAAGGAAGATCAATTCCTCCCGGTATTGAGTCACGTTTTACAAAGAAAAACTTATTCCTCCAAAAGGAATCATTTAAAGTGACTTTTAAGATAGGGTGAGATTGTCGAGGCTTGGATTTAAAGATGAATCGGGCAGGGCCATGGGTAGTAAGGGTGTACAAGTGTGAAAGCTCCGGAAGACCAAAGTCGATCTTTTGCTCCTTGATGATCCTTTCGATGGTGCTGAGGACTCGCCACACCATAGGCATAGCCTGGATGTAGGATATGCACGTGGAGTCGAAGAAGCTCTGGGTAAAAGCAGGAAAGGGATAATGATAGCCGATCAAAAACGGGCAAGCCGGCATACAAACCCAGATCCGAGAATAGACATCGCATCGGATTCTGGCGTCATATTGACGGAACTCCGTTCCTGATGGAAATAGCGGATGAAATTCGTCTACCTCAGGATCTATCAATTTGCAGATTTCGATAGAGGGGTTGGCGATAAGATTTTGCGGTTGCATCTCAGACAGTCCAGACCCATCGGATGCCTGGTCAGAATATTGTGAAGGGGAAGAAGAAGACGAAACAGTGGACATCATTAAAGAGAATAAGAAAAGAAAGAGAAGGATACCTAACGCGTCGCCTGAGTGTATGATTATAACAAAGATATAGGACGGCATATATAGGTGGTTATCATTAACACTAGGGCCAAATGGTAAATATTTCTGGCAAAACCGTCCCATCATCCAGTTTTCGCAGAAGTTCAAAATTCAAAATGACAGCTGTGTTCCACTATCACCCGCCATTTTGGGGGCAATTGTTAGGACTGATATTTTCTATGCTGAGGATATTTTATCCTTGAAGATTTTTCTGGATCAGTTATCCTCCCGAAGAGTTCCAGAACCATATCGAAGATCAAGGATCCTCAGAGGTTAATATTGTTAACAGTTGTTTCCTATGTGTAGGTTATTATTCAACAGGAGTAACGGCTAAAGGACTTGGTCCACCTTAAATCTCGCTATTGGAAGCTGCTCGCACGTGGTCAAACGAACGTTGGAAGAGTAGTGGAATAGTGGCGGATAAATAGGACTTGTTTTTATTTGTATTTTCTTTATATATCGAGTTGTGATCAACATTAGAACACACGCATTCACACTAGGGGTGTTCTTCGGGTTCGTTTTTCGGGTTTCGGGTTTTTCGGGTCGGGTTCTTCGGGTTTCAAAGTTTTAAATCTTGACCCGAAACCCAACCCAAATCTCTCACGGGTTTTTCGGGTTCGGGTAATTCGGGTTCAGGTTTTTTCGGGTTGGGTTAATCGGGTTTCGGGTATCCTATCAATAAAACACAAAACCATAAAATTTTTAATAACTACAATGCTAAAATTAAACCATCATATTCTTCTTTGCTTATAACACAAATAATCAAATAATAAACTAACCTAACTTGATAAAACCATTCAAAAGACGAGTAAAACTAACTCGAACGATAATCGTATTCAATCGGTCGTGTTTGGTTGTTCGATTACGGTTGCTATTAGTAATAAACGGAAAACATAAATTAATAATAAGCAATCGATCCATAATAGTAGAATGACAACAGCCAATTAGAGCCAGTTATTGAAAACTTTAGTGGCTAAGACTTAACATATTATACAAAAATATATTTAATTTTAAAACTAAAAAGTTTATTCGGGTTTTTCAGGTTGACCCAAATCTTATAAATCAAACCCGAGAACCAACCCGAAATACTTCGGTTCGGGTTCGGGTTAGTCTTTTCTCGGGTTCGGGTTCTTCGAGTCGGGTTAGTTCGGGTTCGGGTACGTGTTTTTCGGGTCGGGTTTCGGGTAAAAGTTACATCCCTAATTCACATATACTGTAGCTGCTTAGTTATTTGTAATCACACACACATAGCATTCATTGTAACTGTTGATCAACAACTCCAACCCTTGTAACCTTTTTTGTGATTAATAAATTGGTGATTGACGAGTTCTCATCACCCGGGGTTTTTTACTTTTGATCTAAACAAGATCAAAGGGTTTTTCCTCGCAACAAATCTCGGTGTTCACTCCATTCTCATTCATTTAATCGATATTATTAGCATAGCACTATTCCTCACTTTAACAGATTTGGATACATTATCCTTAGCTGATTTTTATCCAAAACACTTATTATATGTAGTAATGAATTTTGTTGGAATAAACCTATAATTTTAATGTCATATATTGAAATAGCTTAAAAGATAAGGACCATATGTTAAAATTGGTTGAAAAAGAGATGAGAAGGGCTATAGAATTAACAAGTGGCAAAAATTGTAGGCTTTTATTAGAATAGATAGGTATTACAACTAGATCATCATAATTATGGTTTTTTTGGGTGGTTAGTGTGGAATTTAGTGGCCATTTTGCACCGGCTGTTGATCAGGGTTTGAATCCCTATAGCAACAATGTTTTTTATTTCATTAAAGAAGGCTTTACCGATTAGACCGGCGGTTCACCCTGGTTGGACCGTGAATTGGCAAACCCGGCCGGGCTATTAGAAACCAAGGTATAATAAGAGAACTGGACCAGATTTTCTAGCGGGTCCCGGTCCGACCGTCCAGTCCAGATTTCAAAACATTGGTTAAAGGTCATCCTCTTTATTTTGGGTGGGATATTTTCTATAAATAAAACCAAACCGTACATATTATGAGGGGTAGCGGCGCAACTTGTTTCTCGCTTGTAGCCTCTCTATTGTAATTAGATTCTTTTACTATAAATCAAATTGATCGATTAGGGTGGAGTTTTAATAAGAAGTGGAGTGTGTCTGAAAAGTGTAAGAAGTAATATGGTGCATTAGCTATGCTGATTTAATAGTGGATATGGAAAGTGTGTTTATTGTGCGGTGTCTTTTATTAGATCAAATGGTGAAAACACACTTTCTACACTTCTTAGGAAAAATCTACTTCTTATTATAACCTTGCTCTGATCGATCAATAGCATATATATATGAGTAGGCCAAATTTCAGTGTGCATGCGATTATTAATCCATAATGTTTTAGAAAGTTAAGTAACTCATTTAGACGTGTGGATATTTAATGTGTTGGTGTAACGTAGGGTTGCGCATAAAACTGAATCAAAACTAATAAAACAAAAAACATCGAACTGAAAAAATCAAACAGAATTAGAAATCGACGGTTTGGTTTTGAACTTTAGCATAAAACAAAATATTGGTTTTGGTTCGGTTTTGTATTTTGTTAAGAGCCAAAAACACCAAACCAAAATAACCACAAACTTGAAATTACAATAATATCTTAACTGTAACCATTAAAACTAAATCTACCGACGACCATTTGTTTAGTTTTAAGATATGGTTAACAAAAAATATTATTTGTTGTTACATATGGTTAATAACTAATAATACTAGTACTTTTAATTTTGAATTTTGATTTTAAATGTATCTTTTCTTAGCTTTTAATATTTGAAGCCCAAATATTCAATATCTTGGGTCAAGTGTTTTTTTGCCCAAAATATTTTTGTTCAATTATCATAACCGAAAAAACCGCATCCAAAACCAAACGAACCGAAAATCAAAAACCGAAAACAGATAAACCCGAAACCGAATGGTTTAAAAAATATAAAATTGAAAGTTTGGCTTTTGGTTCGGTTTTAGTCAATTATCGCACCACGCACACCCCTAGTGTAACATAAACAAAGTCACATACATATGTCAAGGCGCATTATAAGGCCAACACAGGCAAGGCAAACTCTTCAGGCATATGTATTAGTTGTTGATCAGTTTTTCATGTAGTTAATATAAAACATGATAAATATTATACATATGAATTTGTTTTTCAATGAGAGTAGTAACCGTAACAGAGAAGGATGTAGAAGACATGATTGTCAGCTTGGTCGAGTTCTCTTTCGTAGTGTATAGTTAAGGATAATGATTAGGATTCTTGAGAGGAACCAAGTTTTAGGAGAGAGATGAGTAATATGAATTTCTTATGTTATGAGATTATGTTTTGATGTTAATTTATTTTCTCTATATATACACACCCAATGGGAAACCATTTATTAGTTAATTAAGGGTAGTATGGTCCTTCTATAATTACCAAATTAATATATAATAATGCATAATTAATATTTTGATATATTATAATATAAATGATTATAATGGTCGAATATAATTATATATTGTTATATATTTATTTTTACATTCTTCACTTAGTCGAATATTCATTTTATTAGTATTAGATAAACCTGATCAGGAGTTAATACTCATTTTAGCTTTAATCTCAAACTGGAGCAAATAAATACAATCATTTAATTGAACATCAGCTCAAGACCCCCTATTAATCATATTGTAGTCCTTATTTAAAACCTAAGTAGTTATGATCAAAATTTTCAAGTAAGCCCTTCAGAGTGTTTGATTTGTATAATAATTTGTCTATATGTCATTTTTTTGGTCAACAATTACTGAAGCAATAATTGAGCAAATTCGTTAAGTGAGGTAGTGCGCTTTTTAGTGACGAGGTAAGTGAATGTCGTAAAGTAAAGGTGAACACATCGATATAGCGAGGAAAAGCCTAAGATCCTGGTAAGGATCTTTAGAAAAAACCTCGAGAGGGGAAAATTATCCATGCCTAAATTTATTATATTAAAATGGTGATTACGGCTCGAGAACTTATTGAGAACGAAAGCTAAGTACTAGTGTAAGTATTGCGAGTGCAGAGTGTATCCTATAACGTTCTCAATAGCCTCATTTATATAGAAAATGAAAATAACAAGAAATACTACAAATCTGGGAAACCTAGCCGCCATGACCGTTTGAAAACGTGTTCTCCAATCCCACATGCAATTTAACTTGGTCATCCGTTCTTTCAGGTAGAATAAGTCAGCTAGCCGTTGTAGATATTATACTTTCATGTAACCTACAAGCACAACGTAAATTTTTAGACCTGAAGTCTTTCTATTTATTTACCAATCATGTGCTGAGTTTCTTTTTCACAAAGAAACATCTATAATAAGTTTCTTCTTCAAGAAACGTTAATTTGACTATTATCCTTGTATGTAAAATCTTATGTTTCTTAGTCATAAAGAAAAACTATTTTGACTATACCTCTTGTTTATAAAACTTTTACGTTTCTTAAATGTAACAACTCGGATTTTTATATTATTTTATTAAATACAGAAACTCGACCCGTTTTCATATTCGGGTAATCTTTATAACACGTCTATCGAGTTACTATCTTAATTTTTTTATTTGTTTATTATATTTAGTTTTACTAGACGAATGCCCGCACGCTGCAGCGGGGAATACAAACCTTGATAATCACGTAATAGATTTATGGGTGTTCACTGTTCAGTGTTCCGTTTTAAACCGTGAAACTGTTTATTGGTATAGGTAGATTAGTAATTCTTATTTTAAACTCAATTTAGTATCGAAGTACAAATGAAACCGGAACCTAACCATTGCTAATGGTTTGGTTTTGTTGAGTTAAATTTTCAACGGTCTGGTTTTAATTTTCGACGACAAAAGCGTTATTAACAGTTTGGCTCACAGTTTAGTTTAAAACCATCAAAAATGAACCACAAATACATATACGTAAAATGTTACTTTTAACTGAAAAAAACTATGACAATATCATACTCAAATTAAAGAGAATTAAATGCTCGTTTTTTATGATGCAATTTTTAAAAAAATATATTAACGTACGAAAAAGTTATGACCGTTTAAAAATCGCGGGAGAATTTGGGTTAAAAGTGAAAATATAAAGAATATATGCATAAAAGATGAAGGATCAAAATTGTAACTACTCTTTAATTTTACAAAAGTTAAGGGGTAAATATTGTAAATGTTTTGGAAAATTATGGAATGCACGTGAGTTTTATGTTAAAAAGACTACTTTGTCCTACTTTATACTATTACCATGTGCTTAAAAATTTGTAATTCCCTTAAAATTACCGTCTTAATTTAACCTTCACTGCCACATTATATATAGTATAGATATATAAATAAACTTTCATTTACATACAACTTATACCCTCAACTTTACTTTAATCCCTTTATGTATCCACTTCTATTGTATAAGGACTAAAGTGCAAAATTCGATATATAATTTTATAGTATTATACCATATCCTTTTATCCAAACCCGAAGACCCGTATTTGGATCCAACCCGTAACCCATATTGCTTGCTTGATCCTTGATTCTCGTACAATAAATGAAATTGATTCCCTAAGATTGTTTATATGTGTTTTGCGACTCCACCGACTCATTTAATTAGGAAGGTACGATCTTGTTAATACAATTTTCCAAATAAACGAGCACGTCATATATGATATTATCATAAACCATTACAGTGAATTATAATCAAATTAAACTTGTATGTATCTCCTTTTTTACCTCGCGATCTGTAGCCCTCTGTATAATTTCATTGTATCAGCCCGCATGTATTGGTTTTGTTCGTGTTTGACCATCGGTCTCACCTCGTCGTGCATCATCAATCCATACTCGTTTGAGGTAATTAATTTGTTCTTCCTGGTCGTCTATGAACATGAATCGTTAACCATAACATTAGTTATACAATCAGTAAGCAAATTAACGGATTGTTAGTTTTAGGGTTTATACTCAATTTCGGGAAAAATAGGCTTCTGTATAAAATACTGGATTTTCATTCTAAAATCAATTGGCATCCTAGTGCAGTTGGTTAGTTGGTGCGTGTGTTCTTGGTGACTCGGCTGCCGACGCAGGTTCGAGTCCCGACAGCCCGAGTTTTTAGCTTTTTTTTGTTATTTTAACATATTAAGGTTTATAAAATCAATACTAATTAATATTAATTATTAGATAAACATTATTCAATTTAAACCGACATTTTGGAGTATATGTTTTTGTCAGACCATGTTAAAATCGTTCGTTTACATACATATACACATATATTTTTTTTATATATGTATATATGTGTGATTTATAAGTGTATTTTAATAATAATGAATCATCATTATTTTATTTGAACCCGACAACATTATTGGAGTTTTCCTCGTCGTTGAAACATCTTTATAAATTTGTTTATATTCATTATATATATATTATTATCTAAACAAAAATTAGAACCATTAGTTATATTAATAAAGTTAGATTTTCGTTAAAAGATTTCAAGATATATATATATATATATATATAGTAATAGTTGTAGAGTTCAATCGATCAATCAATAATATCTCAATCCCAAACATAACACGAATCTCATCAAAATGTTAATTCGTTAAATCATGTTATACCTTTTATAATTAATTTAATATTATATTATTTAACTAGGAATCCTTGTCGGTGTATCCCGAATGGTTCATCTCGCTCATCATCTCTTATATATCGTTCATCCGATTAGGTGAGTACCACATTCCCCGTATATTACTTGTTTTCTCACGTTTTGGGGACATATGCGTAAATTATATTTCTCATATATATACTTATACACAAAAATGCAACTATTGTCTTATGTGTTAGCAATTTATAATTTACTTGTTTATGTGCTTATATGCTTTCGCATTCGGGAAGGTCCAACATAATCGCAGAATAGTATGATCATACACCAGTCGTTATAGCATTGTGCTTCTCGACATCTCAGTTATACTTGCTCATTTGGTTTAATTGTTATCCTCATATGACTTGTTGCAACTTCTTATTTTTATATATACTTTTGAATTAGTGTGTTGCTCACTCAACCTTGTGTTGACAAAACTACTTTATTTTCAATGCATATGCAGGTAATCGTGTGATGTGAAGTAATTAGAAGATCACTTAAGGATGCATGCTAGAAGATAATATTAACGAGACAATATTATTCGTGATTTTTGATTGTTTGATATATTATTGTTTGGTTGAAATATTGTATGGGTTTTTGTTTTACATGTAATTTAATTAATAGATATTGAAACTTATAATATTGCTTGATAGTAACATTTGAAATGCTGTGAGCAATCAGTTCACACCCCGGCATTTCCTCCGTAGTTTGGGGTGTGACAGATTGGTATCAGAGCCAACGGTTTAAGATAGGTGGTTAGTGGTGCCATAGTAACATGTTTAGGAGCCTCATACGTGCTTATTTTTTTACCTGATGTGTTCTATTTGACTATTTACAGCTTGCGTAATTACTTGCTAGATTAGGTACTTATTTAACTACTTAGTTATTTATTTATTTTATTGTCATGCACACACGCAACTCCGAAGCTATGCTTCACCTTCATAATATTTTTATTGCTCCGATACAAAGTCTCATTCTCAAAATATTTTTATAACTCCGAGACTACGCTTCAATCCCAAAAATATATATATTAATTTTATCTAACTTTATTAGATGGCCTTTTATTGTCGGAAATTTCCTTACGAATTTCCTAACTTTGTTTTTTTCTCTTTTTCATTAAAGTTAGGGAGTGTGACAAGATTCCCCGCCATAGTGGAAATTGTCATGCGACCGACACTTTAAGCTTTTAACGTAATCGGTTAAACTGTTACACCATTTATTGTGTTTTATTGTTTTTAAAATGTCTAGTCGGGTGTAAAAACCCATGGGACGCAATGGGCACGCCAACTATACATTTTCACAATTTGTTATATATGTGATATTTTGTTGGAACATTATCATCTGTGGTGATACACGAGATGTTTCAACTAATTGTGCTTGAGTTCGTTTATTAGTTATTTAGTTTGGTTGGTCAAATCGCCATGTGACGCTCACGTGTCGACAAACTCAATTGATTCATTAATTCGTTAATAAGTTGGGTCATTCAAATTGCCATGTAACGCTCATAGGAGGCTAACTCATATTTGTGTTTTGATTTTGGTATGCTAATAAGTTGGGGAAACAAAATGCCATGGAAAGCTCATGGGAAACACAACACATCGAAGAACATTCGTTATTGTTTATTTGTTTGTTTACTTGATTTTATAGAAACACTTTATGATTCGATTTAATTACTCAATTATTCTATTATTCAATTATGCAATTAATCAATTTTTTACTTATTAAATCATTTTTGAATCAAGATTTATTGATTCGGTCTATTCATACACTCAAACATTTTTATTCTCCTGATCGGATACAAATTCTTCATTTATCAAGACTCGGTTATCACGAGCCAATCAAAACAATTTACACTCTATTATTGAATTGGTTTTCATCTACTCAAGTTACCACGTTATTATTGCACAATCTAATATTCGAATAACTTCTTTTACTCTTGGTATCATATACATAAACTATTAAACGTATTTCAAGTATTGAACCTCAAAATTTTAATTTGTTAAAGCATGTCAGACGTTGATAAAACTCATTCACGCATCAAATTAACTTATTGATTTTCAATTTGGATTCTAACTTATCCTTATATTATGAATAAACATCATAATAACATATTTAAGTTTCGTTTTACACAATAACTCATATGAAACCTGCAAAACTACCTAATCTTCTCATTAAATCACATCTTTATTAATCACAAAATGTTTTCTCAAAATCAATCATTTATTTTTTATAACCGCATCCTGGCCACATGTTAGTCACGGAGATAGCTCCTGCGATCTCTGGAATATAAACTCAATTTTTCAAAACATAAATACAATCAACTAAATCTTATTCATTAAACTAATTGTTGGTAATTTTGATTCGTTTACCCCTACTCATTCTCATGACAACAACAATAACAAACACAAGTCTAAAACATCAACTATATGTTGTCAAGAAAATAAACAATCAATCTTAACAAAATTATAGTGTCTCAAGCAATAAGCTATACGTCAAAATTTACTCATTATGCTTCGCCTACAACTATCATCATTCAATTCAATGCTCTTATTGCTTTTGCATCTGATATAATCGCTTCGATCACCACTGTGGACACTTGCCATACACTGCTTAGTGCCCAAGCCATCTCGCAATTGTCTTTTCCTTCTACATGTACAATCCATGCTTTGTTGCTTGGTTAACCTTGCACGCTCACTATCCATACTTGCTTCAATTGTGGAAATTCTAATCACATATGCCATGTGTGTTGTCGATTCAGTCACGTTCAACAAGCTCAAGAATTTTCAAACCTATGCTATTAATCCCTACTTTGTAGCCTCATTAAAATATTTCAATTCGATCAACTTCAATTATTCAAGTTTTTAAAGATCTAATTAATCAAGTTATTCATAACTAAGTTTATCGAATAAAATGTTTTGTCATTTTCATCTAAACATATTTTATCTTTCTCAATCGTACATTATAACAAATCCTTGTTCGATTTCGGATTTAAACAATTTCAGTTCTAATAATTTATTAATTTCAAGTGATTATGCTCATACAATAATGTCTATCTTTTCAAATACAACTATTTTGCAATACTATACTTTTAAAAGACGTTTTAAAATTTAAATATTTTATTAAAACAACTCAAAAATTTAATTCATTCTTACCGATATTTTACCCAATGACTATCTTCTATTGATAAACAAAACGTATTAAGATTCTTGTTTTCTCTAAAAACCATGTATTTTCAAATCTTTTGAAACCCACACGATGGGACGAGTTATGTGGACCATCTGACGATCTAAGTAATTACGGGTCAACACGTAATTACCAAAGTCCTCGCATAGAAATCATAATCCGGATAATTGTGTGTCAATATATAAAATCGTAAGTAGTGGGAATAATGGTACAAATGTAGATATGATAAGGACATGGTGGATACGCCGCTGGTACATCCTATATATAAGTGTCCTTATCGAATTTCCATTTGGAGCGTTAGTTTGACTATTCAAAGTTCTGTGTTATGATTAATTTTAAAAGTTATATTGAAAATTTTCTTTTTCTCGAAATGTAATGGTTTTGTTATAATATTCTTTAATTTCGGAACGAAATTCCTTAAAGTAGGGGAGACTGTAACAACTTGGATTTTTATATTATTATTTTAAATACCGAAACCCGACCCGTTTTCATTTTCAGGTAATCTTTATATCGCGTCTATCGAGTTACTATCTTATTTTTTTATTTGTTTATTAAATTTAGTTTTATATATAAATAAACTTTCATTTACACACAATTATACCCTCAACTTTACCTTAATCCCTTTATGTTTCCATTTCTATAGTACAAGGACTAAATTGCAAAATTCGATATACAATATTATAGTATTATACCATATCATTTTATCCAAACCCGAAGACCCGTATTTGGATCCAAACCATAACCCATATTTCTTGCTTGATCCTTAATTCTCGTACAATAAACGAAATTGATTCTCTAAGATCGTTTATATGTGTTCTTGGTGACTCAGCTGCCGACGCGGGTTCGAGTCCCGACAGCCCGAGTTTTTAGCTTTTTTTTTGTTATTTTAACATATTAAGGTTTATAAAATCAATACTAATTAATATTAATTATTAAATTAACATTATTCTATTTAACCGACATTTTGGAGTATAGGTTTTTGTCATACCTTGTTAAAATCATTCGTTTACATACATATACAGACACACACAAATATATATATGCATATATGTGTGATTTATAGGTGCATTTTAATAATAATGAATCATCGTAATTTTATTTGAACCCGACAAAATTATTGGAGTTTTCCTCATCATTGAAACGTCTTTGTAAATTTGTTTATATTCATTTTATATATATTATTCTCTAAACAAAAATTAGAACCAACATATTTTAAACGCATTAGTTATATTTATAAAGTTAGATTTTCGTTAAAAGATTTCAAGATATATATATATATATATATATATATATAGAGAGAGAGAGAGAGAGACAGGATTAGGTTCATTTCAAAAATATTTCTTATTAGTAGAAGTGCGAGAAATAAAATCAACCAATCATAAATATTCTTTTGTTATTTATTATTTTTTAATCATATGGGTATTTTAGCATAAATTATTTTTCTTATGTATGGTAACTATTTATTCTATTTATTCTGAAGACAGTTACACTTTAATTACTTTTTAGTACTCTTATTATAAGTTATATAATCTGTTCACTAATTACACTTTATCAATAAAAAAAATCTATATCATTTTCTACATTGACAAACAAACCTTATGTTTTAAATATTGAACTTGACTATTTTTATATCACTTATACATAATTTGAATACCTATAATTGATATATTTTCCTAATTATAATTTATACACAAACAGACATGCATATCTTTTCATTTTAATTTAATTATTCTTCTAATTTATAAATAAATCCAACAATTATCTAAACTATCTAAAACTATCATTATCCCTTTAAAAAGTGAATCTACCAGTTGTGTACAAATTAAACAAGGGCAAAATAAAACTTAAAAAACAAAAATACATAATTATATACTACACATCATGTGTGGGTCATGTGAAAACAAAAGTGTAAATTATATGTTTTTTGTGTAGGTTAATACACACATGTGTAGGTCATATGTTTTGTGTAGGTTAATGTACACATGTGTAAGTTATATGCCATGTGTATGAAATATGTTTTTATATGTTAAAAATAAGTATGTAGGTTATGAGAAAACACAAGTGTAGGTTATATGTTTTTTATGTATGTGAATATAAACATGTGTAGGTTATATGTTTTTTGTGTAGATGAACATAGACGTGTGTAGGTTATATGTGTAGCTGAACGTAAATACTCATCATGTACTATGATACAATATATGAAAATAAAATTATAAAACATTTATAACGTATCACTAACGGAATTTTTGGGTGGGTTCATCACGTAGCACGACACCATTCAGATCTTGGGTTGTGTGAGGCTCCATCACGTATCGCGATGGGTTCTTAGATTCAAAATTTTCACTTTTGTTCCCTTCATTTCTTAGTCTAACTTTCATTTTTCAAAAATTATAAGGCGGCTCTCAGTGATGCGAGCATGCAAAGTGTACATCAAAGCGCCACTTGTGCCCATCGCCGAGCCCGTGTCATGCGCGTCGGGGGCTTCGCGCCCTCCGCTAAGACCACTAGGTGTGCATTTTGGCATATAAGAATATTACTATGGAAACTCTTTACCTTATAAAAAGCACACAAGTTTTATAATAAACCAATGTCGAAGGAAATTCTCTTTATTATTTATACCCATGTAAAATGTTTCCATTTTTATATTTCTTTTTATATGGGATAAATTTCCTTATTTTATTAACATAAGATGCTATTATTGTCATAATCTTATCTTTTTTTTCCCGTTACTTATCTTGAGTATATATTTTATCCTTCAACTTTACTAAGTTGTCAAATTTAGATCAAAATTTTAAAAATATTACATATATGCATATGACTATTCTATAAATAACAACTTATTACATAAAAAGCAATTATTGTAATTTATTTTAATTGAATTAATAGAGTAGTAGTCTTATTTTTTATTATTTTTTTTGTTAGAGTATCTTGCATGTAAACCTATTTTTTAGGCTATGTCAAAGGTTGACTTCGTGACCGCCGTAAGACTGTACTCTCATGACGTGCGGGAACCAGATGAAATTCGTAAACCCTTACCATTTGTCGGGTTCAAACCCGAAATTAAAGCCCTAGTTCGTTCTTAAGTGTTTGTTTTTAACTTTATAACAATTACTTAAATTTAAGTGTGTTTTGTTATTATTACAACCTAATAAACTATATCTATTATTTTTTAAAAAGTATATTTTAACAATTTAAACTATTACTCGCTAATATTTTATACCGACAATTCAAGTAATGATACTCTGAAATTTCTATTGTACAACAGCATCTCAATCGCATTATTATCACCATCGATTTACGCTTGAGTAACTTAACTTAATTCACATGCATGGATGATTATAACAGAAGTTGGGAAAACATATATTAGTAAGGAAAATCAGGTGTAATCTTTGAAGATATTTGATTGGGATTGCAGATTACCCTTGTTAACGAAAAAATAAATTAGAAGCATCACTTGTTAAATTGTCGGTATAGATATCGATCAATGGGGTCATAGTTTACATCAATAAAATGAAAATCCAAAATAGTTTTATAACAAATAAGTGAAAACATGCATAAACAATAATTTAAAACGAAATAAAATTATTGCATTTGGTCTTTGTTTCGATACGGTATCCTAGAAGAAGTTATTTTCAATCTTATCCAAAATTGTCGTGACCTCATCTTCATCTCCCACCCATTCCTGCATAAAGTCTATAAATTGCTGGTTTTGGGAGACCCATTTTCATACTTGTATTTGTATATCATTTTATATATAGAATAGCATATTCCTAGTTCTACCCATGGCTGCATCTTTCTCCGTTCCTTCAATGGTATCTCCTCCTCCCTCTATGTATATGTATATGTATATGTATATGTATATGTATATGTATATGTATATGTATATGTATATGTATATGTATATGTATATGTATATGTATATGTATATGTATATGTATATGTATATGTATATGTATGTAAGTATAACGAATGGCTATATGCATATATCTGTTTAAATTAATTATACGTTGAAAAGTATCAATAATTTATGGAGAATAAGGCTATGGTTTACAATTAGTGAAAAAAGATTATAATAACCAAGCTTAACATAACTTATTTGTCTAGACGTATTAAATGAGTCAGTCGATAGTTAAATCGGTTTGATTAAACATGTTGACAGGTTGACTTGTTTAATCGACCGTGTTAAACGTGTCAACTGAGTATGACTATGTTTATTAAATTAGTTAGACATAGCGTCTCAGAAGCTTATTATATTCTTTGTATACGTTTAACCGTTCATGTCGTGTTGGAAATTGCCACGTGTGTATGTTTTATCTTAAAGAACTTATAATCATAATAATTAAATGAACAGATTTTGGAAGAGGAAGGAAGATTTCAAGCAGAGGTAGCAGAGGTGCAAGCATGGTGGAACTCAGAGCGGTTTAGAAACGCGCGCCGCCCATACTCCGCCCGTGACGTGGTGTCTCTTCGTGGCAACCTCCACCAATCATATGGCTCAAATGAGCTAGCCAAGAAGCTCTGGCGAACCCTCAAGGCCCATCAAGCCAATGGCACGTCTTCGCGTACCTTTGGTGCACTGGACCCTGTCCAGGTCACCATGATGGCTAAGCACCTCGACACCATTTATGTGTCAGGGTGGCAGTGCTCATCCACCCATACATCAACAAACGAGCCGGGCCCGGACCTTGCTGACTATCCATATGACACGGTTCCCAATAAAGTCGAGCACTTGTTTTTTGCCCAACAGTACCACGACCGCAAACAAAGGGAGGCCCGAATGAGCATGAGTCAGGAGGAGCGGGCCCGGACCCCTTACATCGACTACTTAAAGCCAATCATAGCTGACGGTGACACTGGATTCGGTGGTGCCACCGCGACTGTGAAGCTTTGTAAGCTTTTTGTGGAACGTGGTGCGGCCGGGGTCCACATAGAGGACCAGTCGTCCGTGACCAAGAAATGCGGTCACATGGCTGGAAAAGTTTTGGTAGCCGTTAGCGAACATATCAACCGGCTTGTAGCCGCACGTCTACAGTTTGACATAATGGGAACTGAAACTGTGTTGGTCGCTCGTACCGATGCTGTGGGTGCCACCCTGATCCAATCCAACATCGATACGCGTGACCACCAGTTCATTCTTGGTGTGACCAACCCTAAACTTAAAGGTAAAGGGTTGGCCACACTGTTGTCTGAGGCTATGGCTGCGGGTAAAAGTGGGCCCGAGCTTCAAGCCCTGGAAGACAACTGGCTATCCATGGCACATCTGAAAACATTTTCAGACGCTGTTGCGGATGCTATCGGAGCAATGAACGCTTCAGAAACCGAAAAGAGAAGAAAGTTAAACGAATGGATGAATCACTCGAGCTACGAGAAGTGTTTGTCGAACGAGGACGCTAGAGAAATCGTGACAAGACTCGGGTTAACCAACTTTTTCTGGGACTGGGACTTGCCAAGAACTAGAGAAGGTTTCTACCGCTTCAAAGGGTCAGTAGAAGCCGCGATTGTCCGGGGTTCGGCTTTTGCTAACCACGCGGATGTCATATGGATGGAGACCGCGAGCCCAGATATGGTCGAGTGCACCAAATTTGCTCAAGGGGTCAAGACCATGAAACCCGAAACCATGTTAGCTTACAACCTCTCCCCTTCTTTCAACTGGGACGCCTCGGGGATGAGTGACCGCCAAATGATGGACTTTATCCCGAAAATAGCCAAGCTGGGATACGTTTGGCAGTTCATAACGCTCGCGGGTTTCCACGCTGACGCGTTGGTTATTGACACCTTCGCGAAAGATTTCGCGGCGAGAGGGATGTTGGCTTACGTGGAGCGGATTCAAAGAGAGGAGAGGAATAATGGGGTGGACACATTGGCTCATCAAAAATGGTCCGGTGCTAATTATTATGATAGGGTGCTAAGGACCGTTCAAGGAGGCATAACTTCAACTGCTGCTATGGGCAAAGGTAATAATTATAATTCAATACTAAATGCATTCATTTGTAGCTTTTAATACACTCTTCGTGACATATATATAAGATTCATTTTGTGAGTGCAGGAGTTACCGAGGAGCAGTTCAAGGAGACGTGGATGAGGACTGGGTCGACCGACATGGGAGACGGCAGTGTTGTGATCGCGAAATCGAGGATGTAGAAACCTGTTGGTTATGTGATATCTACACGTACCAGAATATCAGCAAATCAAGTTTGAATATTTTGTTCTTTGGTTTAATTATGTTATGTACGTTTTAAGTGGTGAATAAGGTCGGGGTGTTTTTGTTTAGGCTGAGCATTGGCTGGTGATTGAACACGAATGTTTTATATATGTTTGGTTTATTATCTTAAGTACTTTCATATAACTTCAAATATAAACTATTAAGTTGTAGAGTTATGGACTTGTGGTTATTTTCAAGATACAATAATCGTGTTGCCATTATATAAAAGATTAATATGGATGTTTGTTGTCATAAACTTTTTTCTTTTTTTTTATTCAGTTTTGTTTTAAATATTTTTTTTTAAATATGTAAATTTGACGTAATTATTTGAGTTTAGTTCTGAATTCATAACAAACTTAGTTGAAATTGATTGAATTTGTATCGAATCGATGTCGTTTAAGTTTTAGGCAAGCTTTTTTGTTTTAAATAATTTAACGAAATTTGTGTTTGTTCTGGACCATGAATAAACCTAACCGATGTCGATCGAAGCGTCAACTCACCACCACAACGCTCGTGTGTTTACTAACTGAATAAACGTTGTTTTAAATATGTTATTTTTTGTATCATAAACTAATACGAGTGTCATTATTATTATGGAGTTTACTATTTTGTTTTTGTTTTTTTGGTTAAGTGTTGGTTCCATAATAAATCTATAAATTTTACGTGTGCCGATGCTATCGTGACCGTCTGTTACTTTATTTTTGTGGTGTATTGTCGTCACCTTAATTAACGAGCTTAACCGTAATCTAATGCCGGTGTCATAATGAACCTAATACTAAGTGTCTGTGGTCCTTGAGAGGGGGCGCTAGTCCGGGTAGCACAACCACGTTGATCATGCACACGACCTGCAACAAACGAAGGCGTTATGGAGTCCCACGGGTCCACTCACGGCCGCTAATGACGAGGGAGGGATTTGGGGGGGGGGGGGGTGGATACGAGAAAACAAGATGGCCAGTCAGCATTATATGATATGATATTTAGGTCGTGATCACGTATATGTTGATAAAAGGAGCAATAGACAATAGGTGGCACTTATCCTGTTGATATTGTGATAAGACCGTGGGTGCAAGCAAAGCACGCCTTTCAAGGCACCCTTGAGCAATATGGCCCCACCTTTTGGAATGGACAGGCAGGCTTCAACGGAAGAGGGGGATGGGGCACAAATCTTTCGATTATATTTGGAATGGACTTCTAATTTTTATTTCAACTTCATTTCTAATAATACATTAATAAATAGTAGTTATCACAAGAAAATGTTATAACATTTGTAAACATGCTGTATGTCTGTAGAGTTCAAGAGAAAAATGATTTTCTCAAGAATTTGTGGAATTCTTATTTAACAGCTTCAATGACTAAATTGTTTGTAATTACCGATACAACATCGACGGAATGCTCATATCCCAAATACAATTGCATAGTTTTTAGATTTTCGTTTGTTGATATCACTGGATGATTGGTGAAATCCCAATTATATTTTTTATTTTTATAAACATTACATTTCATAACTTTCTCTCTCTGATATATATATATATAAACAAACTTTATGTTTTAACATTTAACAGTATTAATTAATTATACATAGATGTTTTTTAGGCTATAGATAAAACTTGTTATATTTTATAGTCAGTTTTAATATTTTTCTTATAAAATATTGTATGTTTTATTTTTCAAAACAATTTAGTTTTACATTTTATGATAGTTCTATTTTTTAGTAGTAGGTGGGTTGTTTTATATTATTTGTTTTTAATATTTATTTATTTTTTGAATTTTTATTTTTTTTATTGTATGAAAGTTAATAATACATTTATGGTTTGATAATAAATTGTTTCACAAATAAGTGAAATGTTATAACCCGATTTAAAAGCTATATGGGTTTGATGAGACCCAAAACCAGTTTATTTTTTTTACTATAAAATTGGTTTTTTATTTATAAATAATATATATCTTTTTTTTAAATATATCCGAGATTAATTTTTAATATATCCCTACTTTATAGGATTTCTATATCAAATATTTGATGAGATTAGTTTAAATTTAATGAGATGTTATCAGGGCCAGCCCTATAGTGTAATCAAGTAAAGTTAGGGCTTTAGGCCCTAAATTATTAAGGCCTTGTTTAAAAAAAACAAAATTATATAGATAACGTATATTATTTGAAGTTTACATCATATAACATATCCCCTTGCTGTTATGAGCGGTAAGAGTACTCAGTTTTAATCGTGAATGCCCAAGCTCAAAACCTGGGAGCATCTCATTTTTTTTTTTCATTTTGCATTTAGTTGGCAGTGCGAATGCCCCCTTTAAACTCAAAAATATATCTAATTTAATTACTTTCAATTTTCAACTCCTGCTTTCAAGTTTCATTACTGATTTGAGATTAATTATTTTGTTTCTTATGGTGGTTATCTTTTATTTTTTCCCATGTCATATGCGTTTTTTTTTTCCTTTTGTTGTTTGTGTTATGTGTGTAAATTTTTTCTAGCATTTGCATTGTAATGGGATCTTTTTTTGTTACTTACATAATCATGTATTAATTAAGATATTTTTAGATCAAAATTATGGAACAAAACAAGCTGGGACTTTTACTAACAAATTACTTATATTTTGTAGTTTGACATGAAAAAATAAAATTTAGATCGTGTTGTATACCTAAGGATCAAATTTTGTTAATGGATCTGAATAATTTTGAAGTTACTAATCAAACAAAGACAATGCAAAAGGTCCCTAATTTTCTCTTCGCTTTAGGCCACCTAAATGGTTGGGCCGCCACTGGATGCTATAACCCGTTTAAGAAATATCTGGGTTTGATGAGACCCATGTCTGTGAATCTGGGTCAAATGCGTGAGGTACCTCCATTTAAAAATCAAGCAAATCTGGTGACCAAAAAAAGGGGAAGCGACCACATCACGACACGTAGGATTTTTATGGTTTCGTTTATATATATATATTATAGACTAGGTTAGATCCCGTGTGATACACGGGTTAGTAAAAAATATATAATTAAAAAAAACAAAACAAAAACACATGTAGTACACAAGGTAATAATAAAACAAAAACGATAAAAATTATAATATAAACAATTACAAACATTTTTGTTAATATCTTAAAATTACCAATAGCATACACGTAATAGACATTAGTGTTTTGTTATAGTTAACAAACGTTACAACACTTTACAATTTTCTATCGATAAGATTTCATGGAGACTAAATATATTTAGGCCATGTTGTAAAAAGTTATATAAAAATACGAATGGAACTTTTTAATTTCAAACCAAAGTTATAATATTTGAGAAGTTTCATTTCATAAATTGGATTTATCAAATAATCAAAAGGAAATAACTAATTTATCGAAACCCATGTTTTTACCACGAATCTCCTATGAATGTTTTAATTTTGTGTTGCATTCGATAAATTGATACCCATGTTGATGAATATCGATTGACACATGTGTAAAAAGAAGAAATAAAAAAAACCTTATATTTCTAATGTAAAAGACGAATGCAAAAGCAAACGACGATCGTTAATTGAATATGTATAGGCTAATCACATTTATACTTTGAATTCGGGTATAATTATTATAGAATTATGGTTGAGGAATACATAATATTGTTAGGTTTAAGCATAAAGGATGGAAATGGAATTGCATTTGACATAATCTGGTTGTATACGGAACCCGCTATATGTGAATTCAATTTTAATTTTAATGAAAAAAAATAAAAAAAAAATGTCAAAATGTCATGTGGCAATTTAAAGAAATTTGATTAAAAGTATTTTAATAAAAAGGAAAAAATAAAAAAAATGTCAAAATTTCATGTGACAATTTAAAGATATTTGATGTAAAGTATTTTAATGAAAAGGAAAAAATAAAAAAATGCCAAAATGTCATGTGATAATTTAATAATATTTGATAAAAAAATATTTTAATGAAAATGAAAAAATAAAAGATATGTCAAAATGCCATATACAACTTAAAAAGATTTGATTAAAATAAGAAGAATTGGTTGCTTAAAAATCTATTCTTTTATTATATTATATAGGTAGATTAATTTTCCTCCAAACACATATGCCTTGTACTTTCTTTACGTTTTAACATCTGCGTGTTGTGTCAATTAAGCTAAACTAAAACATAAAGCATATCTTTATTTGAAAAGTCGTAAGGAGTTTGCTCTTTTTTCACTAACTAAAGTTATGTAATCTGAAATTGTCATCCAGAAATGGAAATTAATTGCTTGATTTTATCTTCGATTTAGTCTTTATCATGTTAAATTAAGTATGCAAGTTGCACTGTACGTCTTCATGTGTGATCTGCTAGCGCTAGTCGTTTATAATTTGTTTTAACTTTTAAAGTGCATGCTTCTTGTATATATGTGCTAGATTACTTATCTTATTCGCATGCATTCTCGACCCACATTATATATTATTGTAAGTATAACATGATCTGATAATGTTGTCGCCATGGCTTGCTTTGTTAACCTAGAAGAAATTGTTATGCCGTCGTATTTGAAGATTCAACATGACTAAGATCAAGCTTCATGTGGACCTTATATAGCTATGACTATCAACGGAGCTAGCCTCCAAACAAATTTACTCTCACGAAATATAATTAATAGAAACAGCACGTGTGTTATTTTACTTTAATGTTTATATGCTTTGTTCAAACAATTTATAATATTTTGCTAGCGCATGTACGTACTACAAAAACTTAATAGCGTGTCTTATGATAAATACAAAAAGAACATTATACTCAAGAAAATAACTCTACAAAATGTTCAAAAATAACCAAGTTGGGAAACTTATCTAGATACTGAAATTGAATTTGAGGTATTATTTTATCCGTGTAAAAGCTATACTTCATCCAAGCTGTTGATTATAGATCAGTTCTTCTTCCATGGCTTAAGTATCGAGAGAATGATCACGATAGCTATCACGAGGAGCAAAGTGATACCGATCATCATACGCTTTCGTGATCTCCTTTGTAAGCTCTTAGCGGTCGTTAGGGCATCTGCACCCATGTGTACGTGATCTACTGCATTTGCGACCTACATATGAACAACGTATGTTACAATAAATCATTTCTGCTCTTATCCTTATGTCTTTAAATGAAATATATTGTCATGTTCTTATAAAAAAAATTGTAAACAGTAATTATGGTTTTTTGTTTGAGGTCTTCCATTACAATAGAAGTTATCGTAATTAGAAAATGCAGGAAAAATAATTATTCTCACTCTTTATAAAAAAATTACTTGCTTCACAAGTTATTTAATTAATTTGTGGTTAAAGTGTTAAACATGTCATATACATAAAATGTGTATTTGCGAGTTGACATGAACACACCCTTTTATCCGGAAAAAAAATTATTAATTGTTTTGTATGTGTTAATACTTTAAATCTAATTTTACGTGCTAATTTTGTTGTCTATAGTATTTATGTATAAACTATGACAGCCAATTAAATGTTTAAATTTTGACATAATACAAATATATTAAATTTGACATAAAATTTTTAAAACACATAGTAAAAAAAGTAGAATATTAAACAGCACAACTCGTGAATACGTAAAAATAGAATATACATATCGAGAATATTTTAAGTATCATAATCTCAAGAGTGAAGATTCATTAATAACCTAAAGAGAATTGATTTTACTCATTCACAAATTGTTCTTTTTTAAGAAAATAGAAAAAGAAATATATATATATATATATATATATATATATGTGTGATTTATTCGATTAAAATAAAATAAATATGTTGGTTTCATTTGTTCCGTTTCAATCGCCAAGATGCTTTTAGTTCAATAGCATTCTGAAGCGAACATACATATGTGGTATCGGGTTCAACCGATATCTTACATTTTTACGTTTTGCATAGAACAACGAACTTAAGGGGGTGTTTGGTACAGAGAATGGAATTGTAGAGAAATGGAATAGAGAAATGGAATTGCAGAGAAAGGGAATTGGTCTGGAGAATGAGAATTGACTGTTCTGTTTGGTAGTACAGAGATTTCAGTAGAGAAATATAGCTGAGAATCATTTCTCTTGTTTGGTACATAGGAAATAAACAGAGAATTATATCAACTTTATCATTAGCACAAGTATTTTTTTCATAACAAATATTTATTAAAAAATAAAAAACATATAAAAAGATACATATAAAAAACATACTTAAACCATACACAACTATCCCATTGAACCATCGGTATACAACTCGACCATATCAATTTTCTCTTCTATTGTCAACGCAAGAAAAGAACGTCAGCACCAGCATACTTTCCGGATGCATGTATCTCCATTAATGCATCAATTAGCTTTGCATCTTCATCATTTGTCCAGGTATGCTTGCTCCGAGTAACGCCTCTCACTATATTTGAATCTGCCATGTCTACGTACAAATGCATAATTATACAATTAAAAATCATAATTCATGTAACTACAAGTACAAATAGACTCGGATAGGCTCGCTTACAAAAAAGCATTTTCCGAGCAAACCTCAAGCAAGCCCCGAGCTTTTACGAACAGCTCTAACTAGAGGTGGCAAAATTGGTCGGTTGTGCTGGTTCAGTTACGGGTCAAAAAGAGTAACTTTTGTGAAACTAGCCAAATTGAATTAATCAGAAACACGCTTGTGTCCAAACTTTTCAAATGTTTCTATATATGATTAGTGTGTTAAATTTGTTTATAAAAGGTGTATTGTTAGAATAGTCACAACAGATAATTTTCCTTTTTATAGTACTCACAATCATAATTTATTTTATCGTTTAATAAACAACTTTGATTGCACTCTGAAATTAGTAACTTTGATTGCACTCTCAATGTTTCTCTCCTTACATTTCAAACATTTACGTAATACTATTAACGAACGCAACCACGTTCATTTTCATAAACGAACAATCACGAACGTGCCCTATTTGTATTTGTTTATAAAAATGTGATCAGATGTCTGTTACCTTTTAGGGGCTTCTTCTCATCAGAAAGTTGAGTGACTATGTAAATAATAGCTGCAGCAATAGATATCGGGCTTCTCCTGCAAAAAACAAAGTTGCATATACATT
This sequence comes from Bidens hawaiensis, assembly GCF_021521415.1. Lineage (NCBI taxonomy): Eukaryota > Viridiplantae > Streptophyta > Magnoliopsida > Asterales > Asteraceae > Bidens > Bidens hawaiensis. The sequence goes on along the minus strand of NW_027498244.1, from coordinate 28,418 downwards.
TAAACGAAAGCAGTTGAAATGGGTTATACTTGATTTACACTGAGTTAAATTAACAGATATGAGTAAAAAGGAAGCTGGTGAAATGGTTTCAAATTGTCTAAAGTGTATGTAAATGCATAAGTGAAAAAAATTAGATAATGATTCTTGAAAATCTTATGAATGTCTCTCACTTCAACACCTACAACTCATCACTAACAATTTAATAATATACAAAACTGTTGAGAACCCACTCAACAGGAATTTTGCAACTAGTTCTAACAGGAACCTCTTATCAAATCAGTATAGACAACTATAATAAAACCAACTTACGATCACTTAGAAATTAGACAATGCATCAAGCTGACAAGGTCTTGTCTATTATAGAAATTAAACACCAAAAAAAATAATTACTTTAAAAAAATATTATAACCATCATTTATAGATTGTTTTGTGAAGTAAAAACTTACTAGCAGTAGTTACTACAGGTCAATGCTAATTGGATGGATCTTCAAACTTTAAAACCACACACCAGATTTAGATTCTTTACTTTTAATCTAACAAAGCACCACATTTACAGCCATAGTTGTACAACACACTCGTGAACTCATTTGTTCTAGGTTATGCCACAACATTTGCAGTGAATCATTCAAAAAATCATAGAAAATAGGACAACTAAGGTAAGAGCATATCACAATACAATTTATGCTTTTCAATCTCCATAATCAAATACTCATACTCTGTTTTTAAGGTCATGTATAAAGAGTTCAAGTTTTGGGATTGACACATTAGTATGTGCATTCAATCCAATGTGTATTGCAGCATGTTTACCAGCAAATTCAGAATACTACTTTCTAATATTAAGTTATTAACAAATCAGTATAGGAAACTATAACAAAACCAAGCTATGATCATTGATCACTTGGGAAATAGGCAGTGCAGACAAGGTCTATCTACTATAAACACTAAAAAAATAATTACCTTAAAAAAATATTGACGGTCATTTGTACATTGTTTTATGATGTAAAACTTACTAGTAGTCATTGATACAGCTCATGTTCTATAAACTACAGTCGTTGATAAATGAATGGGTCTTCAAACTTTAAAACCACTCACCATATATACAGCTATAGTTTTAGAACACACTCGTAAGCTCAATAGTTATAGCACACTACTTGTAACAGGTCACTAACAAAATAAAATTAATAAGGACACCAAATAACGTAATAACATCTCACAATACAATTTATGCTTTCCAATCTCCATATTAAAAAAAAAGCCATACTCTGTTTTCAAAGTCATGTGAAGCAAGTTCAAGTTTTGTTAAACCCTAGCAAGATGATACATTAGCATGTGCAATCAATCCAATGCAACTTGCAGTAGCTTTACCAGCAAATTCAGAATCCTACTTTCTACAAATCAACAATATCGTCTACAAACAAAATGAAACCCCAAATCATCATAATCTCCATACATCTACACACAAAAACCCTAATCACAATAATTTCCATTAACATACGAAAACTTTTCACCGATCAAACATACGATCACAATCAGTAAATCACCAATTCACCATATACATCTATTCAACCAAAACCTAGCAACTCCAATAATTAAATCATCAACAATTGTCATACATACAAACACTTCTCACCGATCAGACATAGTGGCGATGGTCTTAAACGCCAGAATCAAAGACCGATCGGGATTAGATCCACGGTTCTGCCACCGGCCCAACGACGACGACAGGAAATCGCTGGTAACGCCGTTAGGTTTGGAAATCACGGTGGAGAGACCACCGTCGTTGAGGAGGATGTTCGTCGGACCTCCGACACGGACGGGATCGTTATCGCTAGACTCGTTGGCGAAGGTACGCCACTCGGAGGTTTCATCGATTGAGTGGGACTCGAGAACGAGTCCGCACTCGGAGCAGACGGTGTCGCCACGGAGTGGTCGAAGACGACCTCCGTGTTGCGCTTGCAGTCGTTGCAGTAGGCATCAGACATGGGACAAATGGGAGAAAGAGTTTGAAAGGAAAAGGAGGAAAATGGGAGAAATGAACGTCGAGAAATCCAATTCTCCGTTTTTTTTAGAGAATCAAAATCAGAGAATGGTTTATTTCCATTTCTCACCTCTTTCTTTCATAAACAAACAAGAGAATTCTTTCCAATTCCATTTCTCACCCCTCAATTCCCTCTACCAAACACCCCCCTAAATCTTTTTTAATGATTGAATCGATTAGTTTAAAAAAAATGGTTTTTTTGACCCATTGCCCATGAAACTTTTATTAAACAATTTTTTTTATTGTTAAAAGTTTAACCAATTAAACCATTAGTCTTCTATAGGGTTGTCAATTCCTGAAACGACCCAAAACCCGATACAAAAAAGTATAGGTTTTGAATCGGCTGGTACGACCTGTTTTCTTAAAGATGTCAACCTGAACCCGATTCGTCTAAAATTGACTCAACCCGAACCCGACCCATTAAAAAGTGGGTTGACCTGCTAACTTGTTTAAAAATTTTAGTTAAGTTACTCTTTTGATTTTAGAGATAAAAAATGTTAAATTTTAAAGTTAAATACTTTGATTTATAATTTTTCATATATCCATTAACTTTTAAAAATTAAACTAATTACTTTTTAAAATATTTTTATCCACTCTTCACTTTCAATATTTTTAGTTTATTAGTCTTAACCGTCTATTTACTTATAAATTCTATTCGTTTGTTCTTATCTTGAACAAAATATGTGAACATAAGCTTGTTAATGGGGAATGAGAGATAAATACACAAAAAACAATTAGCTCTATCACAAAATTATTAAAAAATGGTTTATATGAATAAGTGTAATTGATTGTCTAGGTTATTATTAAGCGACTAAGTATTATTCATATTCGTAAATGAACATAAAATGGACTAGGTATGATTCATATTCATAAATGAACGTAAAATGAACACGAAATACGACACGAATTTAAATTGGTTGACATGACACGAATAAATATATGAGTTGGGTTAAGGTTAAAGAATCTCAACACATCAATCCAAAAGATTTTAACATGTCAACCCAATATAATTGACACATTTAGTCTTAACTCGTAGAAAGCCAATTATTATTTTTCTTTTTTAAAAGGAAGCCCATTTTGTTATTTAATAACTCGTAGAAAGCCAATTATTATTTTTCTTTTTTAAAAGGAAGCCCATTTTGTTATTTAATAACCCAATTCCCTCTATTGTTTAATTTAGGTTCTAAATACAAAGAACAAAGTTAAAGCAACCAGGACCTACGACCTTTGTTTTTATCTTTCTGATTTTTGAGAGGTTTGACCACTCGATTAGGCGTACCAACGGTGATTGGAGTGAGTTGGTTGTTTTTCATGAATGAAACTTTGAACAAAGATGTGTTTTTATGAAGAGTAAACTGCGGTTTCTTCTCTATGATTTGTCTAAATATTTGATTTTAGTTCAATAGTTTTAAATTTGTGATTTCCGTCCATGTGGTTTCATTTTACTTGCAATTAAACATGATCACACTAACTCCGTTAAGTCTGGTCGTTCACGTGAGGGGCTGTTTTGTCCCTTTTCTTCCCAAATAAACCTCAAGCCCTAGTTCGCAAGCCCCTCACGTGAGAACGTGAGAGGCTGAGTTGTATTTGTGAAAAAAAGGGACAAAATTGCCGCTCACGTGACGGGGCACGCTGATGCGTTTAACAGTCAGACTTAACGGGGTTAGTGAGATCGGGTTTAAGTGCCAGTGAAATGAAACAACAGAGAAGAAAATCGCAAATTTGAAACTATTGGATTAAAACTGCATATATAGACAAACCACATAGACGAAAATCGCAGTACACTCTTTTATGAAATTTGATGTTAAATTATATTTGTTTATGTTAAATTATAAATTAGATGATTTTGTTTAAAAGAAAAGCTTAATCTTTTAGTTAGTTTAGCCTATTAATTATAGTTTTCTTTGTTAAAACTTGAATTTTAAGGTTTATGGAAAGATTTTATAAAAAAAAAAGTCAACAAACCTTGCAAACTCTTTTGAAACTTGATCTTTAGATAATTTGATACGATCCTATAATAAAAATATTATTATTATTATTAATATTATTATTAAAGTTATTTTTTATTTAGTTTTCATTGTAGTCAAATTATGTTTCCATATTGTTTATCTTTTCTATTTTTATTTCGTTGTTTTCATATATATTATAATCTTTGTTTGAGAAAAAGAATAAAAAAGAATTATTATTTTGTATCTCTTTTCTCTTCTTTTTCACTGTAATTGAAAACTTCATTTCAATTCATTACATATTTGTATCTAATTCTCACTCCTGAATATTGTTTTCATTTGGATTATATTTTTCTTATGCATCTGCTTGCCCAATTATTCTGCAACTCAAGTTTTTAGTTAGCTTCTTACACATATTTTTAACTTATTCTTTTATATCTATATATATTTTGCATTTTGAAAAGAAAACCCAATAAAGCCAAACCGTGAAACCAAACTGTTAGTAACATTTCGGCTTGGTTCTTTTTTAAATTTCAATGATTTGGTTTGCTTTTAATAATAAAACTGTTAGTAACGATTGGTTCACGGTTTAATTTAAAAACCATTAAATCGGACCGTGAGCATCCCTAATTATTCCAATGAAATCATATATAATTAACATTGTCTTTTATTATGTCAAACGATCCGACCCGGATATCTTAAAGTGGGTTGTTAGAATATGAGCACTGAGAAATAGTGACATCAAAGGGAAAAACTTGAATTTTAAGGTTTATGGAAAGATTTTATAAAAAAAAGTCAACAAACCTTGCAAACTCTTTTGAAACTTGATCTTTAGATAAATTGATACTACAATAAAAATATTATTATTATTATTATTATTATTAAAGTTTATCTTTTATTTAGCTTTCATTATAGTCAAATTATATTTCTATATTGTATTCTTGAGTTTTTTTCCATGGGATAAGAAAGGAAATGATAAGATTTTAGTTTGAATCTTCATTATTGAATTTTTTTTTATAAAAGAAATGATAGGAAATGATAGGAAAGCTTGGGTGTTTTAAGTAGGGGTGCAAACGAGCCGAGCTGAGCCCGAGCTCGGCCAGGCTCGAGCTCGGCTCGTTTAACTTACACAGAGCTCGAGCTCGGCTCGTTTCGAGCTCTATTTCCAAAGCTCGAGCTCGGCTCGTGAGTAGATTTTCAAGCTTGGGCTCGGTTCGTTTACCATTTATTTGTTATTTTTGAAATAATATAATTATTTTTATATATTATTTTCTATTATAATTTTCTGTATAAAATAATATATATATTATTTAGTTATTTTTATTTATTTTTTATAAAAATATATATTAACAATATATATATTAATTAATAATTATTTTTTTTGAAATTGAAAAAAAAAATAAATACCTATTAGAATTCAATTTTAAAAAATAGATATTACATCAAAATAGCAGGTAGACGGGCAACAAGCTGCTCTACCCCAATTTTTTTTTAAATATATATTAACATATGTATATTAATTATATTAATTTATAATTATTTGTAGTTTCTATTTTAAAAAATAGAAACTACAAATAATTATATATTTAATAATTATTAAATATATAATTTAAAAAATTATATAAATGGCAGGCTCATTTAGGCTCGCGAGCCGGCTCGAGCTCGATAGGTGAAGCTCGGGCTCGGGCTCGTTTATTAAACGAGCTTACTTTTAGGCTTGAGCTCAGGCTCGATTAAGCTCGGCTCGTTCGAGCTTTTTAACGAGCCGATCCCGAGTAGCTCGCGAGCAGCTCGACTCGTTTGCACCCCTAGTTTTAAGTCCCAAAGTTTTCTTGCCAATTTGGCATGATTTGGAAAGAAAGGAAAGGATAAATATTTAAGATTATCACTTTACCCTTCAATCTACATCTAATAATTGTTTTAAAAATGATATATTTGTAAAACTACACATTTTTTACTTTTCATTTCCTTTCATTTAATCTAAAGAATGTAATTAACCATTTCTTTTCTTCCTCTTTCTTTCATTTTTCATTAAACTTGAGAATGCATTATATGCATGTACTTTCTTTTCTTCTCCCATCATATTCAATCTTATACTTTCCTTTCTTTTAATTAAAAACTCGAGAACGCAGTGTTAGTCTCGTCTGATGACGTTTGTCTATTTCTCTCAACTAAGCAATGAGGTTTCAAACTATAGAATTTTAGATTACGTAGAATTAAAGAGAGTGTATTGAGATCTTAATAAAAAGAAATTCTATAATTTATTCTCTCTTTCAGAAAAAGATAGTTAAAACAAGAATGAAAGTTGTGGGTTTAAATCAAGATAAATGTAGAATTTTGATGTTAAAATGAAAATGGATACTCCACCAACATGTATCAAAACATGAAAGAACAAAAAGATCATTTTAAGCATTGAAAAAACCTTCAGTCGTGACCATAGACCCTAGTTAACAATCAAGTTAATCTAAACATAAAAAAATATTGTTCAATAAATGTTATAAAAATGAAATATGATATAATCATACTCCCTTGCCATTTTATAACAGAAAAGATGTTAAATGTATAAATTAAAAAAACACTAAGAATATAAATTATATATAAACTGAAAAGGTGAAAATGATGGTATATGGTTAACCATCATAAAACGACTATTATAAAAGTAAATTATTTTATTTGGTTAGTTTTCGGTTTATTCTTGAAGAAACATGAAATGAATCTGACCTGATCCATGACGATGTTCCCCGGTCTTCGAGATGAACGAACCACGACTCGATTTTCTTCTCTGGTAGCTTGAGATCTGCAATGGTTTTTGGGGGTGTGGAGGTGACTGCTAAGAAATCTCGAGGATCTCGTGTTTACAGACACAAAAATGGTTATGGTGGTGGCTCTTATTGAGAACAACAACCCTTAATAAGGAGGTGGAGACCTCCTTATATAGGGAGCCTCATGGCCACCATCATGGTACCCTAATGGGCCTAGCCCAGTTAGGGTTACCTCCACAAAACCCTCTCAGCCCAATAATATTGTATTAGTCCATATAATAAAATAAGCCAGACATAATAAATTAAGGTCGTAAGCCGGGTTTAGTACCATACCCCTACAAGCCCCCCAAGTCCAGTGTTGCTCCTAGGCGTGCAAGCGTTTAGGTGGAGCGCTGGACTTCATAAGGTGTGTTAGGATATGAGGCGGTTTTTTCCCCTTTCTTCGGCCTTGTCTTTATTGTCTTTGAGTTTTGAGAGGTTTTCTCCATTATGGTGACATGTTGTGATCCTTATGATAATAATGGTGCACTGGCATGAATAAGATATAGCACGCATCATAACAATAGTGGCGCGGGGCCTGATAAAAGATAGAGTGCGCATCTCGATAATAATGTAATGCAACTTGCGCGCGAGGCAGCTTACGAGCTATAAAAATAATGAAGCTTGCGCGCGAGGCGACTTACGAGCTATAAAATAATGAAGCATGCGCGAGTTGCGGCTTATGAGCTATAATATGATGATAATGACTGGCCCACAAGGGCCTCTTCTACGCAGGATGACTATCCCGGCTTGTCTTCAAAATAATAATGGAGGCACAAACAGCCAGATAATAATAATAATGTCATAGGTGCTTGTGCGACTCGTAGCCGAGCCTGCAAAAACATATCGACTAAAAGTGGATGTATTACAAGGTTCCCATCCTCGGGCAAATTATGAGGTGTGCCCAACCTACGTTGGCGCGTGGCCATGTGGGATATTATTAGGCTCCCGACCTTTATGTTTGGCGCGTGGCCGTTTGAGATATTATTAGGCTCCCGACCTTTATGTTTGGCGCGTGGCCGTTTGGGATATTATTAGGCTCCCGACCTTTATGTTTGGCGCGTGGCCATGTGGGATATTATTAGGCTCCCGACCTAAGATTCGGATGTCTTCCATCGCGATAATGTAGTGGTGGTATACCACGATAGTCCCCCAGTTCATTGCTGCTAAATAATGTTAGGAGCATTGAACTTGTAATAATAAACTTGTTAATAAAGTTTTAATCACATAGGCGGATGAGGGGCTGTTATGAAAAATTGGAAATAATTCCTTCCTCTTTTAAAAAGTGTACCATCATTGCACACAACATGTGCTTTGCTTACGCATCTGCATATGTGTATGTATATATATATATATCGAGAGATATAAAGAGTTAACTCATACATCAAGAAAACACCTTCATTCATCAGAAGAAAGACATCCAGATCGCTTCTTCAGTCGCCTATGATGGTGGTAGTGAATTTCATCTATGCGGAAGCGTGACGAGCCCTGGTAGTAACCCGCAAAAGTTGTTTACGGACGCGGAATGGCGAGAATCAACCCGCTATGGAACTCTCTCGTGATCTGCGGGAGCCAGAAATGACCCGCGATACATCCATGATGGCTGAAGTTTACTTGTGGGAGTGCGCATGCGGCTCTTTATGGTTGCTAGTTGATCCTCGTGAGTGCCCAGATGACACGCCGTTAGTGTTTCATGGTGGCACTGTGTCGGGGCTGGAATATCTGAGCGCTTATGTCACCCGCGGGAGCGGCTGTCACGTCTTCCAGTCCGCGTATATGACCTGCCACGAACGGCTTTTAGCACGTCTACTCACATGTGACTGGTGGTGGAGTTGGTCTACTAGAGGGAGTATGGAGCACGCATAATGCCTGCGGGAGTTGAGCGCGCATGCATGGCGGAGAGTTGAGCGCGCATGCATGGCGGGAAGTTGAGCGCGCATGCATGGCGGGAGTTGAGCGCGCATGCATGGCCAAGGGTTGCGTGCGCATGCATGGCGTTGGAATCTTTCATAGGTGGAATGTTGATCCGCGGCTGCATGCATGCATGGCGGGGTAGTGCATTATCCGCGGCCCGCGCATGCATGATGGTGGAATGCTCATCCGCGGGGACGCATGCATGCATCGTGGCGAATTCTTCCACAGGTGGTGGAGTGTTGATCTGTGGCTGCACGCATCATGGCGGCGAAGTGTTGACGCGCGGCTACGCGCATGATGTATGAAGGCGTAGTGCACTATCAGCAGCGGCGCTCAAGCATGTCGGTGGAGTGCAACATGTGCATGGCGCGCATGCATGGCGGCGGATTGTTTATCTGCGGAAGCGCACGCATGGCGGCGTAGAGTTGATCAGCGGGACACGCATGCATGCACGGTGACGCGATGATCCTTAGCTCGCATGCATGGTGACGTATTGTTGAAACCCATCGGCGCACATGAACGGTGGTCGGGTGCTTACCTGCGGAGCTTGCAGGTGACCCGCCTTGGTCAGAGTTTGTTATGTCGGAGCACGGCGCCCATGAATGGTGTCGTCTTCCAAGCTCATATTGTACTATTTTTGACCCGTATGGGGTCGTCTTCCAACCCGCATGGGGTTTTGATCCGCGGTGCGCATGCATGGCGGCGGAGCGGTTACTCGCGGGCGCGCATGCATTGAAGCGGAGTCTTCTGCGTAAAACCGAAGGCATGGAGTCGTCTACCGACCCACATGGTGGTTTCCGCGGGCGCGCATGCATGGCGACGGAGTGATGACTCGCGGGCGCGCATGCGTCATGGCGGAGCATGGATATTTCCGCGGTGGCGGAGTTTTTCCGAGACTGTTAACTTTAGTTGCTCCGGTGGTGATGGAGGAGCACCGATATGCGTGTGTGGGGTACTTTTTCTTCATCACATAAAGGCAAAATTTTTGGGAATGATTAAAAGCTGGAGTGTGTTGTTTAGCGATGCGCATGCACGGTGGCGAGGTGTTGGATCGCGGTGATGCGGCGCTCGGCGTCAGCGCGTATGCGTGATGGCGCGCTGCTGTTTCATAGTGGTGGGACTCATGCATGGTGGCATGCACCATGGCGGCCAGATGGTTATCCGCGGTGGCGTGTACGCGTGGTGGCGCAATGACATTACCCGGTGGCGAGGTTTACTTGTCGTGGCGCGCATGAATGTTGGCATTGTATTGAACCACGGCGAGCGCATGCGCGGTGGCGGAGCGTTGTGCCACGGTGATTATCACAACTTGCGGCTTGCTTGCCGGAGCAGGAGGCGGCGTGGACTCTAATTGCCCGCCATGTTTTTGTTTTTTCCGGTGATAGGTTTTTCAATGAAATTCTTGGATGATGATAAGAAAATTGGAAACTGGACCCACCGGGTATTTAGGATCCTACCTCCACTAGTCCCCCTAGTCCAGTGCTGCTCCTGGGCGTGCAAGCGGTTAGTTGGAGTTCTGGACTTATTATGAATGCTTGTACGGTTTTTCCGATCCGGTGCTTCCCAAATGTACTTTTTTGCTTATATTTCTACTTTGCTTCGGGTTGTAAGAGGTTTTAATCATGATGGCGCGTTGAGCGAAGCGGAGCGCGTTCGGTATACGGAGCGTGCCCAGCCTTGTATTCGGCGCGAGGCCGTATGGGTTTATAAGGATTCCCAACCTTTAAGTATGGCGCGTAGCCGTATGGGTTTATGAGGATTCCCAGCCTTTAAGTATGGCACGTAGCCGTATGGGTTTATGAGGATTCTCAGCCTTTTAATTTGGCGCGTAGCCGTATGGGTTTATGAGGATTCCCAACCTTTAAGTATGACGCGTAGCCGTATGGGTTTATGAGGATTCCCATCCTTTAAATTTGGCGCGTAGCCGTATGGGTTTATGAGGATTCCCAACCTTTAAGTATGGCGCGTAGCCATATGGGTTTATGAGGATTCCCAACCTTTAAATTTGGCGCGTAGCCGTATGGGTTTATGAGGATTCCCAACCTTTAAGTATGGCGCGTATGTTACCCGCGGTGATCGTGTCGGAGCTTTAACTTGGCCTGCGGGAGCCGTACCTGACCGGCCATTTCTTTGCTCAGAGCATACATGTGACCCGCAAAAGCCGGGTTTGACCCGCGGAAGCTTTCTTGTGACCCGCAGAGGTTGTACTTAAGCTGCTGGAGTTTCTCGCCATGACCCGCGGAGGTCAGATTTGATCCGCGGTTGCGTGTTAGTGACCCGCGGTATGTGAGGTTGGTCCCTTCCAACATTTAAGTTGCCCGCTAGAGTTATTCATTGATCTGCGGGAGTTCACAATGTGATCCGTCAATTATTATTTAGCGCGTGCGGCATGCTATGGCGGAGTTGAATCGTCGGAGCACGCATGCGGCTTGTTTGTTTCGCGAACGGCGTGGAGGTTGATGTTGATTGCGGAAGCTAAAGTTGACCCTTAAGGCTTTGATAACGCCACGCGGGAACTTTGCTTGCGGAAGCAGAAGTTGACCCTTGAGGCTTTGATTGTGCCTTGCGGGAACTTTGCTTATGCTTCGCGCACGATGGGAATGACATGCGGGAGCTTGGTTAGCGATTCGCGGAAGCCGGAATTGACCACGGGAGCGTCTACACGACACGTGGTGACCGAAGTTAGTCCACCAAAACCTACGTGTTATTCACAAATCACAGCAACCATGATTGACATGTTGGAACTAGAGTATATGTTGGTGGAAAATATGGGCTACAGTTGTTAGTGACATCATCAACACACATGAACAAATTTGGACGTAAGTGTATTCCACTTTTGTTGCTCCCAATTTTTTGTTTTGGGGAAAAGAACAAAAGGTTCCCTCAACAATGAATGCAGGACATAACCCGTTATTGCAGATCTGAAGGATACGCTTAAGGAGACAATAGCTGGTAACCACAGATCTGGAATGATTTTTACCCGAAACCGTATCCGGTTCAGGCATTTCATCAAACACCTTGTGTGCATAATCCACCTTCCCAAAACTCAAGTACGTATATCAAAAATTGCCACTCATACAAACACATCTGACCATAATCAAACTCAGATCTGAATAAATCAGAACCAGATATCGCATATGTCACTCCGAAAAAACACAGATCTAGGGGTTTCCCCTAAAGTTTGGTACTATTTCTTCTTGTATACTTCCAGATCTGGAAGTATTTTTCAGATCTACGGATTTTTGGATTTCCATAGAACGTATCTGAAAGAAGAAATCGTAGATCTGAGATATTGATGAACAGATCTGAGGACCGAGACGAAAATCAAGACGTGGTTCGTTGCCGGTCCCACGGATGGCGCCAATGAAGAAACATGAAATGAATCTGACCTGATCCATGACGATGTTCCCCGGTCTTCGAGATGAACGAACCACGACTCGATTTTCTTCTCCGGTAGCTTGAGATCTGCAATGGTTTTTGGGGGTGTGGAGGTGACTGCTAAGAAATCTCGAGGATCTCTTGTTTACAGACACAAAAATGGTTATGGTGGTGGCTCTTATTGAGAACAACAACCCTTAATAAGGAGGTGGAGACCTCCTTATATAGGGAGCCTCATGGCCACCATCATGATACCCTAATGGGCCTAGCCCAGTTAGGGTTACCTCCACAAAACCCCCTCAGCCCAATAATATTGTATTAGTCCATATAATAAAATAAGCCAGACATAATAAATTAAGGTCGTAAGCCGGGTTTAGTACCATACCCCTACAATTCTTAAACTATCATTATATTGTCATCAACTTATCTGTCTATTCTAATAAAAGAAAATAATTATAACACATGTCGATTTATGGTTAAACCTCACAATTTTTTTCCCTTCAAAACCAAAACCTTAATTGACCCTATATATGTCATATTCACTTTCCTTTTACATTTTATTTCAAAATAAATATTAACTATTATTTTTTACTATATATTTCAAAATACTTAGTGAAATCCAAAAATTAATAACAAACCAGGTTTTTTAAAGATTGAAAAAAATATAATTTCAAATGTTATCATTAACATATTGTACTATGTATACTGTTGAAATTTATAAAGAAAAACAAAACTCGAATATGCTTTCATTTTACAAAACAATTTTTTTAATCATTAAATTATAATCCATGCTTAAAAGTTTATCCATTTGTTTAAAAGCAATCCATTTATCTATATATTATTATTATTGTAAAAAATTGTTATATAACTTTAAAAATTATATATATATATATGCTTTAAATCTATCAATTTATTTTTTCAATTAATTTAGTAAACTATATATATTTCGGATATTTAGTAATTATATATCAATCACTTTCATATATAACAAAAATTTTTCATATTTAATTTGTTGAATTTTTTTTATCAAGGATTGTTTCAGGTTTTGTGGAGCTTAAATTTAATTTTTACATTCATAAGTTGGTAAATAGATTGTTTGGTACAAGTTAACGACATTTGGATCAAAATTTATTACGGGTCAAAAATGAGAAATCTGAGTATTTTTAAAAGTTTGAGAATACAAATAGTTTTATCGTCAAATTTGTTACGGGTTCAAAGAAGTGTTGATTTGAAAATGTCAAACATATTAAAGTTAGAATTTTAAGCATGATTCGGGTTTCGAATATATATTCAAAGACATTTGGGAAATAACCAAAAGGTTTTGGATTTGGAAATCGACTATTTTCCCTCAACTATTAAAATTTAAGAAAAGATAGTGGGCACTTCCGACATGCTAACCACATGCCTATCAATGCTTCTAACTTTTATAAATTTGAAACATTTGTGTCATCATTAATTTTCCTTCAATGGTGATTAGAACCTTGTATGGTAAGCATGTCATGCAAAACTATGCTCAAATGAAGCAAAATATTCACAAAATTGAATGAGTTAACATGTTATTTTTTATGTTGTCACTATTGCAAAGTCGAGAACCCCCTGAAACTTATCAAAATCTTTTTCATGGCGTAGCTCGTAAAAACATAGTTCTTGAAGAACATCTGTCGTTATAATTTAATGTTCTCCTTCTTCTGTGCGTTGTAAATTGATAAATATTCAAACAAAGGTAAAGTTCCTTTGGTATTTAGGTTGAGTGATCAGAACTACTATTGTATGAGAAGTGTTCTTGAATTCTTTCAATTATACACATATGATAGTGACAATAAAAATTTCAATAAAATGGGTGTTCTTAGGTGCGTTTTTGCACGTACATTTTTTATTAAGTTCATTTAAAAAAACATTTTGTGATATAAATAAAATCAAATGTACATATAGTATAGATACAATCATAGATGTAATGCATTTATTCATATACGTTATGTAATTATTTGCTTTACTTGTAATTTTGTAAATTGAATAATCCCATGTAGTACACGAGATATAAATCTGAGAATATAAATATATACGAAACCAATTTACTAGACTACATCCAACACTCCAACCTTAGTCGGCCCTTGCCTGACATGGAGGCCGCATGCCCGCATGCTAGGCATGCAGTGTCAAGGCATATCCATTCTTGGTGCTCCATTCTTAGGTACGTACGGATTACGTGCACAAATTTAATACTTTTTTTTCCTTACAAAATATATAATGAAATATTAAAAAGTAGGTTACGTGGGAGAAGGATTGTGTGGTAGTGTTGGGGTAAAATGAGTATGTGGGAAGCATGAGTGAAAAAGCTATTATGACATGCAGACTAGACCTGCGTATGAAAAGGAGGGTTGTAGCGTTACAAACTGTATTGAAATGCTTGGGCTACATCACACAAGTTACATGACACTTCTGTGATGAGTATGTGGGAAGCATGAGTAAAAAAGCTATTGTGGCATGCAGACTAGATCTGCGTATGGAAAGGGGAGTCGGACAATATTAAAATGCTTGGGCTACATCACTTACATGACACTTATACAGTGTTTGGTATGAAGTAATGATAGCGGAATAAAATGGATCATTTCAAAGAAATGAAGTAAAACATGGTTGGTTGTCATTCATCAATGGAATAAATCATTCGTAAGTAATGCAATTTCTTTCAAATATTACATTTTTCATTCATTAGTAAAAGGTGGTTTTTTTTCATTCCTTCTACGAATGGAATGGAAAATGATCAACAACAATAATAATGGTTATTATTGTTGTTGATCATTTTCCATTCTATTCTTAAAAGTAATGAAAGAAAAACCACCTTTTACTATTAATAATTATACTACTACTACTATTGTTGTTATTTTATTATTATTATTATTATTATTATTATAGTATAAATATTATTAAATTATAATTGTTATTATATTTTTATTACTATATCACATTGTCTTATTACTATTTTATTAGTTGATAAAAGATATTATGATTGAATAGTTTATTATTTAATAAAAAATAGTAATAAAGTGATTATTCATTTCATTCCTATTTGGTAACTAAACAAGACATTGAAATAGTAATGATTCATTTTATTCATTTGTTCATTCAATTCTTTTGTCTGTTTCATTTTCTCATTCATTCCATTACCCCATACCGAACAGACTCTTAAAGAAACTAATTTACCCGACATTTTTCAACATAAACGGAAAAAACCATCTATAAACTATTAAATTTTGAGATGGATTATGTAAAAGCTTGAAATGAACTTGATCGAAACTAAAGAACTTTTAATAAAGCTAAAGGCCGAGTCTTGACTGTGTTCACAACACACAAGAAAACAAACCTATTATTTAATTAAATACTATAACCTTTTCTTTACAAGATATATATATTATAGTTCTGGTAAAAATATCTAAACAATAGAAACTATGATATATAAAGAGGTGTCTCAGATTGTTTATACTAGGCAATTTATAACTTATTAATTTTTTAATTAAAAAGTAATAAGGTGTTTGAGATTGCCTTTTGTGCCGTCTCGACGCTTGAGACTGACAACACTTGGGTTTTTACCACGTACCGCCTGAATTTTACCGACCTGCCCCTGCGGGTAAAATACTTGTGACATTCATGATAAAACGAGGTACACTATATTCATTACGTAACAAGTAAACGATAAATCGGTTAATTCGTAGTGCTTAAACGAGTAACCGACCGATACTAATTATGACCCGTATACATACTGAGGGGTCATATACGAGTTATATCTATGATATAGAGGCTAACATATTGATATTTAGGTCCCAGTACGTTTAAAACTCTTTAAACGAAAAAGGTTTCGTTTATCGATACGCTATAAGCTTAAACGCAATCGTTAATATCAAAACAAGCATTGTAGCATCCGTTAAGCCGAAAAAGATTTATAAAACACTTATATGACATGTTCTAAGCAATCCGTGAAAATATTTTGGAATTTTACAACGATTCAGTACGTTTTTCTTATTTTACAAAAATAAGCTGAAAAACACGCGTTTTTGCGCTATTTCTCACACCCGAATTAATTTTCTTGCGAAAAACCGAACCCGAACTAAATTTGAAGTGGGCTTTTCATGTTTGGGCTTGTATAATTAAATTAATGGGCCAAAACAGCCCATTATGGGGCTTTATTGAATTCCGATCGGAACACCACCCAACACCACATTCTTTTTATAAAACTTATTCCCTAAGTATTCTTATTCATTCTAACTTATAAGATTTGAAGTCCAAGCAGCTCAAATTCTGCTCTATCAACTATCCTTCAAAACTCTAGGTATTTTGATTATTTCATCATTTTTAACTTGATTTCATTAACTATAATTAACATATAAACATGTTTTAGTTAGTTTTAAACATGTTTAACCATCCAAAAACCCTAAAAATCAAGTAAAATCATGCTTTGATGTTAAACATGTTTACAAACCAGGAACATATACTTTTTTGGTCAAAAACTGTAAGGCCCCGTCACCGGTAACCCTACTTTCGTGTTGGATTTACTCATAAACACAGTTCTAAATATCAGAGTTAATTAAAAACTTTACGCGGAATATAAAACTTTCATAAAACATTACATATCAATTCATAATCATGTCTTAAAGCATTCCTCTTGTCTTTCAAAATCAAAACATAACTTATAAAACATATCAGATCTTCAGATGCCAGGCTTTAGTCTTCTGCCATGTGTCCTCCACTCAAGCCAGCTGTCTCATCCTACTCACCTGCGTGCATACTAAAAGTCAGCTACGCTGAGTGAGTTCTAGTTAATCATACAATACCATACAATACCTTATTACATACATACGTACTTAACCTCATAACTTTCTTTCATACACACATAAGTACTCATACCTTCATTCTTACTTACATACTTTCTTTCTTACTTACATACTTTCTTTACATTCATAATCATACGTTTTAAAGAGCCTTTCGCCCTATAACCTCACAGATATTATAAGGGTCTGGTCCCTAACATCACAGATATTATAAGGGTCTGGTCCCTAACATCACAGATATTATAAGGGTCTGGTCCCTAACATCATAGATATTATTAGGGTCTGGTCCCTAACATCACAGATATTATTAGGGTCTGGTCCCTTGTTTTCGAATATTAGTAGGGTTCGATTCCCTCTTCGTTACCATACAACCATACATCATACCTCGAGTATTATTAGGGCTCGGTACCCTTTTCGTAACCATACAACCATACAACCGTCATTTCCTTCTTTTATTAACTTTATTACGTTCATACACATAAACATACATATCATACTTGCCATATTTATAACGTTACAACCTGACAGTACGTGCAATATCCGAAGATCGTTCACGTACCATCAAGCAATCGTTCATACATAACATACTTACCATATTTATAACGTTACAACCTGACAGTACGTGCAATATCCGAAGATCGTTCACGTACCATCAAGCAATCATTCATACATATCACATATATCACATATGGCATACACTTATCACTTAGGATAAATGTATTAACAACACATCAAGTATGCACACAGCCCCGAAAACATAACAAGGAATGGGGCTAGAAACTCACCTGGATCCTGTTACGCTCGCCGTTGATCGTAATTCCTTTCTTTAACTGGGCTCGGCTAACTGTATAATATTTACACATATCAATTAACTACTACTACTCGTTTTGTATTTCTATCTATATATAACCCACAACGAACGGGGGTCCGGGGGCAGCGCCCCTGGCAGCGGGGTTCTAGGGGCGGCAGCCCCTAGCGGGGTCCAAGGGGCAGAGCCCCTGGCTGGGGTTAAGCTGCCAGGTCAGCTTGGAAAAATTTTATTTTCGATAACTGCCTTAACACATTTTCCATTAGGTTTTTAATTTATTTTATAAACGAACTTGGCTTCAGGCGAAGTTAAACCTTAGGCGAACTTGGCTTCAGGCGAAGTTAAACCTTAGGCGAACTTGGCTTCAGGCGAAGTTAAACCTTAGGCGAACTTGGCTTCAGGCGAAGTTATACCTTAGGCGAACTTGGCTTCAGGCGAAGTTAAACCTTAGGCGAACTTGGCTTCAGGCGAAGTTAAACCTTAGGCGAACTTGGCTTCAGGCGAAGTTAAACCTTAGGCGAACTTGGCTTCAGGCGAAGTTAAACCTTAGGCGAACTTGGCTTCAGGCGAAGTTATACCTTAGGCGAACTTGGCCGTAGGCGAAGTTATCCTTAGGCGAAGTTACGCTTGAAGGCGAAGTTACGCTTGAAGGCGAAGTTCATCAGGCGAACTTAATCTTGCAGGCGAAGTTATCGCGCTGCAGATCTGTTTGCCCATAAATCCTTCGTTTCTTAGCCAAATAACTCGATTTTGGTACCCACGGAATCGTATGATCGGCGCCTACAAATCCCAACCATCAAATCGGCCTAAAATCGACGTTTTAGGGGTCCGATTTGGGCAGTTTGGGTTTCGGGTCCGGTTAACCCATCAAATCCTAACCATTTTCAGTACTATAAGCTTTGGTGGATTTGTTCTTACCTTACCAACTCAGATCTATCAACAAAATCTCGGGTCTCGGCTTCGAATCTTGATCGGTTAGTATGTGTGTGTTTTGAGGAGTGTGTGGAGTGTGTGTGGAGTTTGGTGAGAAATGAGATATTTTGGGATTTTGGGGGTATTTATATCCCTGAAATCCCATTCTCATTTATCCTATCTCAATTAATCCAAGTCCATGACCCGCTCCTACTCGATATTAATAATTAAAACGCGAAATCACTAACATAACTTTCTTTATTCAACATTATAAATTTTAGGATGTTACAAGTCTTCCCCCCTTAAGGAGGTTTCGTCCCCGAAACCTAACTATTACATAAACAAACTTGGGTAAAACTTGCGCATCTCATCCTCGGCTTCCCAAGTAGCATCTGATCCCTTGCGGTGTTTCCATATTACTTTTACCAAAGGTATAGTTTTGTGACGAAGCTACTTCTCCTTGCGATCAACGATCTTTATCGGTTGCTCGATGTAGTTCAATTGTTCATCAACCTCAATGTCCATTAATGGCACGTGAGACGTGTCATCAGCTAGACACTTCCTCAGATGAGAAACATGGAAGGTTGAATGAATTCCTTCTAACTCATCGGGTAAATCCAGCTTATAAGCTACTTCCCCCACACGATACAAAATTTTAAATGGTCCAATGTACCTCGGACTTAGCTTCCCTCTCTTTCTAAAACGGATAATTCCTTTCCAAGGCAAGACCTTAAGCATCACATAGTCACCAACGTTAAACTCAATTGGTCGTCGCCGCTTATCTGCATAAGACTTTTGTCTGTCTTGAGCGGCTTTCATTCTTGCTTTGATCTGATCGAACTTTGAAGACGTTTCTTGAACCACTTCTAGGCTTCCCATTTCCTTCTGACCAATCTCACCCCAACACACCGGGGTTCTACATCGTCGACCGTAAAGCATCTCAAACGGTGGCATACCAATGCTCGAATGGTAACTGTTGTTATAGGAGAACTCTGCCAGATGCAGATGATCATCCCAACTTCCACCAAAATCTAAAACACAAGCACGTAGCATATCCTCAAGGGTTTGGATCGTCCTTTCGGACTGTCCATCGGTTTGAGGATGGTACGCCGTACTGATGTTCAACCTCGTCCCCATAGCTTCATGGAATTTCTTCCAGAATCTTGAAGTAAACCGTGTATCTCTATCAGACACGATCGATAACGGTACTCCATGCTTGGTTACAATTTCTTTAATGAACAAGCTTGCTAACGTTTCTGACGAGATGGCCTCTCGTATGGGTAGAAAGTGAGCACTCTTGGTCAAACGGTCCACAATCACCCAGATGGTATCATGTTGCTTAGCTGTACGAGGTAGCTTAGTTATGAAATCCATGGTAATGTGTTCCCATTTCCACTCAGGTATCTCTAGCGGTTGCATCATCCCATAAGGCTTCTGATGTTCGGCTTTGACTTGTAAGCAAGTTAAGCACTTACCGACATAATCTACTACATCATTCTTCATTCCAGGCCACCAGTAATCCCTTTTCAAGTCTTGGTACATCTTTGTAGCTCCAGGATGGATTGAGTACCTTGACTTATGAGCTTCATCTAAGATTCGACTTCTAAGATCACCATGGCGTGGAATCCACATACGGTCAAATCTAGTTTTAACTCCATGAGTGTTTTCCATCAACTCATCTTGCTGGCCATAAATCCTTTCTTTCTTTACTAACCCTTCGTCTACTAACACTTCAGACTGCACTTTGATGATTTCTTCAAAAAGACTTGAGTTCATGATTAACTTGTATGACTTCACGGTTGCAAGGACTTCCTCATTCTTACGACTTAACGCATCAGCGACCACGTTAGCTTTACCGGGGTAATACTTAATCTCACAGTCGTAATCCTTTATCAATTCTAACCATCTTCTCTGTCTCATGTTCAGTTCTTTCTGCTCGAAGAAGTACTTTAAACTCTTATGATCGGTATAGATAGTACACTTAGTACCGTACAGATAATGCCTCCATATCTTAAGAGCATGCACTACGGCTGCTAACTCCAAATCATGCGTCGGATAAGTACTCTCATGGACCTTCAACTGTCTAGACGCGTAGGCTATCACCTTCCCTCGTTGCATCAACACGCAACCTAATCCTTGATGCGAGGCATCAGCACAAACAACAAAATCCTCATCACCATCGGGTAAAGTAAGGATTGGAGCTTGCGTGAGTCTCTTCTTCAATTCTTCAAAGGCTTCCTCCTGAAACTTTCCCCAATTGAATACTATCGTCTTTCGGGTCATACCAGTCAGCGGTGCGGCTATCTTGGAGAAACCTTCGATGAATCTCCTATAGTAGCCAGCTAACCCTAGGAAGCTTCGTATATCAGTCGGATTCTGCGGAGTCTTCCAATTCGTTATCGCCTCAATCTTAGCTGGGTCCACGGTAATCCCTTCCGAATTAATCACGTGACCTAGAAATTGCACTTCTCTTAACCAGAACGCGCATTTCGAAAACTTGGCATACAACTTCTCTTTCTTCAGAACTTCCAATACTTCTCTCAAATGCTCCGCATGGTCAGACTCGCTCCTTGAATATATTAATATGTCATCAATGAAAACGATAACTGACTTATCCAACATTGGTCGACACACCCTGTTCATCATGTCCATAAATGCTGCAGGAGCATTTGTTAGACCGAATGACATTACGAGGAACTCGTAGTGTCCATATCGCGTTCGGAACGCCGTCTTAGGGACGTCTGCCTCCTTTACCTTCAGTTGATGGTAGCCTGATCTAAGATCTATTCGTGAGAACCAACTCGAACCTTGCAGTTGGTCAAACAGATCGTCAATCCTAGGCAAGGGGTATCTATTCTTTACCGTAAGCTTATTCAACTCACGATAGTCTATGCACATTCTCATACTTCCATCCTTTTTCTTCACAAACAAAACCGGTGCGCCCCAAGGAGAAACACTCGGTCTGATAAAACCCTTGTCGAGGAGTTCTTGCAGTTGGGACATCAATTCCTTCATCTCGGACGGTGCTAGACGGTAAGGCGCTTTCGCGACGGGCTGGGCTCCTGGTACTAGATCTATCTGAAATTCTATCTCTCGCTCAGGTGGCAACCCCGGAAGATCCTCAGGGAATACTTCTGGGTAGTCGCGCACAATAGGAACATTCTTCATTTCTTTCGTCTCGGCCGTAGCGTTGACAGCATACGCCAGGTAGGCACCGCACCCTCGCCTTAACAAACCCTCGGCTTTTATCATCGAAATGACATTAAGCCCAAAACTCTCCTTATCACCATAAACCGTCACCGCACTACCATCCAATGACTTTAACCTTATCATCTTACTTTTACATACTATCTGAGCCTCAAACTCAGACAACCAATCCATACCCAAGACTACATCGAACCCTCCTAAGGCCATAACATACAAAGTAACAGGGAACTCATGTCCCTCTAACTCTATCTTACAATTCTTAACCATTTTTGTTATTTTCACCGAAGTGTCACTAGCGGTTTCTACTACAAAAGTTTCAGACACTCGGCAGCCTTTCATTTTAGCTAGTTTACTAAACGTCGTAGCTACAAAACTTCTATTCGCACCAGAATCAAATAATACAGAAGCGGAAACATCGTTCACTAGAAACGTACCTGTGACGACATCCGGAATCTGCCTGGCTTGTTCCTGGGTCAGCATGTAGGCTCTGGTTCTGGGCCTAGCTTGATCGGCATCCTTCTTTCCACTACCTCCAGCTACACCTTCAGTGCACTCCCTTGACATATGGCCTGTCTTGCCACATTTGTAACATGCTGGCTTCGCACTGCACTCATTGGCATAATGCCCTACCTTCCCGCACTTATAACAGGCATTCGACCCCATTCTGCATTCTCCACCATGAGCCTTTCCACATTTGAGACAAACATTAGAACTTTTACCCCACTTGCACTCACCACCATGCCTCTTTCCGCAGGTCTTACACGATCTCTTCTCCCACACTTTCAGTTTCTTATCCTTGGAGTTCCATAACTGAGTACCTGGTCGTTTAGCAGGAGTGACCCCTTTCTTCTCTTTCTCTTCGTCCCTTTCCACCCTATCATCCGCGGCCACGTCAGCATAGACCATTTCCGCGAGTCCAACAGCCGAATCAAAAGTAGCAGGTTGAATCGCCCTGACTAACATGCGGACCTTTTGTGGCAACCCCCTCACATAACATTTGATTCTCTTGACCTCAGTGTCAACCATGTCAGGCACCAACCTAGATAGTCGGTTGAACTCCGTGGTATACTCACGATGCGTCATCATACCGGCTTTTAAATTCTGGAACTTCATCTCCGTTCTTTCAACCTCGGCATCTGCACAGAACTTCTTCATTACCAACTCTTTCAAATCTTCCCACTTCATCTCTTTGATCTCTTCACGGGTCTTCCTCTGCTCCACACTCTCCCACCAATACATAGCCTCATCTACGAATGACTGAGTAGCATAACCCACAGCTTGGTCGGGACGGCATTCGCTAATGCGGATAACCTTGTCCATAGCGGTTATCCACTGGAGAGTAGCGATTGCGTCTCCTAAACCAGTCAGCTTAGGCGGGTCACAACCTTTGAAGGACTTATAGCTGCACCCACCTTGTCCTCCTCTCCTATCATCGACTTTCACAGACTTATCCCCACTCGAGGCCCCTCTTTCACCTTCCCCATCCTTTCTACCATCACCACCCGCCCCTTCAGCAGTTCGCTCACGGCTTCCAGCAGATCCTTCGGGATTCAGGTTCTTCACAGCAGCAACTACAGCCTGAACGATGGCTGCTTGAACTGCGGGGCTAAGTTGAACTTCTTCGTTGTTGTTCTGGTCTCCTCCAGCTGCGCTTCCTTCATCTTCGGTGTGGGAAACTTCTTCTACCGAAGGTTGCCGGACAAGACGAGGCCTGCCACGACGTCCAGTGCGACCCCCAGTTTCAACAAATTCTCCAGCTCCAGCCATTAGTATTCTAAAGGGGAAAACACAAACATCATCACTCAAGGAACTATCTAGTACAAGGATAGTAAGGCTAACAGGTAATAACAGTGGCCAGTTGTGATTAGCTGATCACGTTACTTTCCGTGTCCTATACACTTCCTTTTATGAGTCTATTTGTGCTGGTTCTACTTAAGTAGTTAGTCAATTCAAACAATCAATTATTCCTATCCGTACCATTCTCATATCTTTTCTTTCTCATTAACGTATATCATTTAATCATACCTTTCACCTTTACTGATCTTGCTTGAGCGACACATGGCATTCTTGAACTGGCATCTTCTTTCTTTTCTTACTTAAATCCCATTCTCTGTTCGAGTCTAAGCATGTAGGATGCTTAAATCTCTCGAACTTTGCTCTGATACCAACTTGTAAGGCCCCGTCACCGGTAACCCTACTTTCGTGTTGGATTTACTCATAAACACAGTTCTAAATATCAGAGTTAATTAAAAACTTTACGCGGAATATAAAACTTTCATAAAACATTACATATCAATTCATAATCATGTCTTAAAGCATTCCTCTTGTCTTTCAAAATCAAAACATAACTTATAAAACATATCAGATCTTCAGATGCCAGGCTTTAGTCTTCTGCCATGTGTCCTCCACTCAAGCCAGCTGTCTCATCCTACTCACCTGCGTGCATACTAAAAGTCAGCTACGCTGAGTGAGTTCTAGTTAATCATACAATACCATACAATACCTTATTACATACATACGTACTTAACCTCATAACTTTCTTTCATACACACATAAGTACTCATACCTTCATTCTTACTTACATACTTTCTTTCTTACTTACATACTTTCTTTACATTCATAATCATACGTTTTAAAGAGCCTTTCGCCCTATAACCTCACAGATATTATAAGGGTCTGGTCCCTAACATCACAGATATTATAAGGGTCTGGTCCCTAACATCACAGATATTATAAGGGTCTGGTCCCTAACATCACAGATATTATAAGGGTCTGGTCCCTAACATCACAGATATTATTAGGGTCTGGTCCCCTAACATCACAGATATTATTAGGGTCTGGTCCCTTGTTTTCAAATATTAGTAGGGTTCGATTCCCTCTTCGTTACCATACAACCATACATCATACCTCGAGTATTATTAGGGCTCGGTACCCTTTTTCGTAACCATACAACCATACAACCGTCATTTCCTTCTTTTATTAACTTTATTACGTTCATACACATAAACATACATATCATACTTGCCATATTTATAACGTTACAACCTGACAGTACGTGCAATATCCGAAGATCGTTCACGTACCATCAAGCAATCGTTCATACATAACATACTTACCATATTTATAACGTTACAACCTGACAGTACGTGCAATATCCGAAGATCGTTCACGTACCATCAAGCAATCATTCATACATATCACATATATCACATATGGCATACACTTATCACTTAGGATAAATGTATTAACAACACATCAAGTATGCACACAGCCCCGAAAACAAAACAAGGAATGGGGCTAGAAACTCACCTGGATCCTGTTACGCTCGCCGTTGATCGTAATTCCTTTCTTTAACTGGGCTCGGCTAACTGTATAATATTTACACATATCAATTAACTACTACTACTCGTTTTGTATTTCTATCTATATATAACCCACAACGAACGGGGGTCCGGGGGCAGCGCCCCTGGCAGCGGGGTTTCTAGGGGCGGCAGTGTGACACCCGGTAAATTCCCAATCCCTTAAACCAAGTAATCAACCTAAATATTAGGTAATTATGTTATATGCGCCTTGCGCGAGCGCGCTATATTAGAATCAGCACGTGCATTTGTTATGTGCGCCCTGCGCGAGCGCGCCATGTTAGTCAGCGCGGGCATATTATGTGCGCCCTGCGCGAGCGCGCCATGTTAAGAACCAGCGTGGGCATATGTTATATGCGCCATGCGCGAATGTTTTTGGCTTTATGTTTTCATGTACCTTAACGATATGTTGTCTAATGGGTTGACCGTCACGCATGATGCTAAGGCGGGTGCACCCTAAATCGTTTATGCGCGTGCGGAAGGGAACTAACCTCCCCGCATGGCGGGAACATTGAGAGCTAGTTTGTCTGAAGCTCCAAGAAGGAATTGACTTCAACATAACTGATCACTATGTTGAAATACCAAGACCACCTGGAGAATCTACAAATGAAACTCAATGTCCCTAACTGCGAGAAGGTTACGCACCTACCCGCAGCAAAGAAATGTCCTTCACGCAGAAAGCTATGCGCACAAAGTGATACGCACGGAACACTTAGTCTATTCTCCAGACGTAAGGAGATTACTCCCGCCCAAAAGGAAACAGTAGCGTGTTTCAGAGATTTTCCACTTTTTACTGTACACTAACAAAAGTACCTGAAAAAGCACACTGTAACACGAAAAGTCAACTGTCAGCCACCCTATTCTCACCAACCCCAGACCTGCATGTCCTGACCAAATCAAATCAAAATCTTTTATCCACTACTCCACTCTTAAATAAATAATAATAATTTCCATACTTTATCATCATTACACCTAGATATGAAAAGATTACAATCCTCTAAAGCAAAGGATTGTGTTCCCTTGAGTTTGACTATAAATATGTAACCTAAGTTATCACCCAAACACACTTCAAACTTCTCTCTTAAGAACTGCAAACTTGCACTAATCATCTCCCAAGCATCCGATCCTGTAACTAGACCTTCAATTCCGAGGCCAACACCAAGAAAACCCGAATCTCGATTAATCCCTTAACAAGAACCACAGGTGAGTCTCACAGCCCCTATTCTCGCTGTTTTCACTGTTTTTAAACTGTTTTCGGGGCGAGGGACACGTACTTAAAACTATGTTTTATGTGATACTCTTACAAGCAATACAAGCAATTATGTGTTTAAATAATGTTTCATTATGGTGTATTTACGAGCAATGCAAACGGTATCTATGGTTTTCGATGTATGTGCGCCAGAATTCGAGTAAGTGATCACTTTACCATTGGAACTCTAAGGGTAGGGACTGCTGGTTTGATCCACCCACTCGTAGGGGTCGCACCTCTTTGCATGGACGAGTGCCTAGTATGGTCATGGGGCAGTACTATGGGTTTGAGCCCTCTCGTAGGGGTCGCGCCTCTTTGCATGGACGAGCGCCTTGTTTTCCGGCACAACGTCCGCGCGTAACCCGCGGGACGGAATTATTGATTAGCTCGTTAGTGGCAGCGCCACTTTGCATGGACGAGCACATTTTCCTGAAACGTTCGCGCGTAACCCGCGGGACGGTATTATTTCGCTCGTAGTGGGCAGCGCCACTTACACAGACGAGCACGGCTTTTCAGAAATGTCCACGCGCAACCCGCGGGACGGTATTACTTATTTCGCTCGTAGTGGCAGCGCCACTTACACAGACGAGCACAGTTCCCAGAAATGTTCGCGCGTAACCCGCGGAACGATTTTATCAGAATATGTTGATAGGACTATGTTTTACCAAGCATGTGTTTTAATGATGCTATCAGAATTATGTTTCAGAATGATTTGTATCAAGATTTTGATGCAATACGATTTATCAAGTTACTAAAACTTGTGAACTCACTCAGTTTATACTGATTCAAATGTTTTTACGTGTCTTTCAGGAGATAACTAGGTAGCGCATGGAGTCACACTTAGAGCACCTCACGCTGAACATCTAAAACTAGCTTTTTGGAAGATTTTAGTTCTATCCCTTCGATGCGCGTGGTTGTACCGGCCGCGCAAGGGGATATGGCGTGGAAATCTTCAACAGTTTTTATACTTGGATGTTTTTATGTAATTTTTAAACAATGTAATGTATTTGTATTAAACATTTCATGCGCAATGAAAATCTTTGAATGTTTGCAATGGCCCGTGCTTAATTATCAATCCCCACTCGCGCGCGCCCGGCTGTTTCCGCCGCTCAGGGCCGGGTGTGACAGATTGGTATCAGAGCACTGGTTATAGCGAACTAGGAAAAGAAGTTTTAACCTAGACTATAACCGTTGGGGAATCGCATGAAATATTTTTCAAAGAAAATATTTTCAAAAGAAACTATACACACACTTAGGAACACGGGTCACACAGTGTAGTAAATAAAGAAAAACATTATGTGCTCAGAGTACATGCGCTAAGTTTGATATATTTTCTCTTTTAAAGCGAGAATGCCTCCAGCTAGAGCCAAGGGAATTACCATGACACCCGAGGAACTCGCGGAAATAATCGCGCAAGCAATCGCAACACATGAGGCCAGCAAGGCCGAATCAAGTCAGGGTCGTCAGAATGAGACCCCAGAACCCGAATCAGGAGCCTTGGACAAAGGATGCTCCTACAAGACATTCATGGCCTGTAAGCCTTGGCCATTCAAGGGTACCGAAGGGGCCATTGGGCTCTACAACTGGATTGACAAGATGGAGACAGTTCTCTCCATTAGCGGATGTGGTGAGAACCAGAAGGTCCTTTACGCGACCTGCATGTTCCAAGAAGCAGCTTCGTCTTGGTGGAAGCTTCAAGTGAAAACCTTGGGGCGAGAAGTTGCTCTCCACAAGACCTGGGAGGAACTGAAGGAAATGATGATGAGAAAGTTCTGCTCTCGCGCAGAAATCCAGAGTCTACAACAGGAATTCTGGAACCACACCATGGTAGGAACGGATATCGACGCCTACAACAACCGGTTCAACGAGCTTTGCCAGTTGGTGCCAGACATGGCAAACACGGAGGAAAAGAAGATCGAGAGGTATATCTTTGGGTTACCTCCTGTTGTTAGGGTTCCGCTCAACGCCGCAGCGCCTCCAACC